>NW_015387583.1:416230-442973 GCF_001527695.2 Protobothrops mucrosquamatus
TCCAGAAGCAGTGAATGCTCCAACACTGGAAGTTTTTAAGAAGAGACTGGACAGCCATTTGTCCGAAATGGTATAGGGTTTCCTGCCTGAGCAGGGGGTTGGACTAGATGACCTTCAAGGTCCCTTCCAACTTTACTATTATTATTATTATTATTATTATTATTATTATTATTATTATTATTATTATTATTATTATTAAGTGTAGGTTGAGGGTGAGAAAGAGCATGTTAAACCAGTCCCAAGCAATCTCTCATATTTAATCATATTTGATCTGCAAGCATATTTAATCTCTCATATTTAATCTGCAAGCCTGCAGTGACCAAAATGGATAAGCCACTGGCATTTGCCTGATTTATTCACCCAGCTCTAATTGGCCTAAAGACAGTGGTGACTCCAATTGGCTTCATCCAGGCACAGAATGGCTGCCAAGACCCTACAGAGGAATTGTATCCTCTCCGTAACTGTGAGTCAGAAGAGATGAGATGAATGGATACGTAAATTTGATGAATAAAAAAATAAATAATTTATAAGGAAGATGGGACTAGGTCTCAGAACATCAGCTACCCGCACTCATGAGTTTGTTAGTTGAGAAGGATTTATTTGCTGTGGATCTTTTGATTAATCAAGGAAGTTAGGCTCCTTTCTATTTTGGTACCTTGTCTCTTGCCTTGTGTGTTCCTTGTTATTTTGCAAATGGTATCCTGCTTGGGACTCATCACATTTCAGACCTCAAAATTGCTACCAGCGTTTAGGCTGAATACTGACATAAAAATGGCCACAATAATGGATGCTTAAAGTGCATCTGTCTCCTTGCCAAAGAAGACAAAACCTGCCATGCCCTATCAGCTCTGGATTAAAAAGCAGGATCTCAAGGCAGAATATCTGATTTCATGAAAGCCAGGCATCACTTATGTACAGTACTATGCCTAATTTTGAGAAAATTAAGGTATTCTTCTAACAATTTATCTATTCATAACAACTGGTCTGCCTTGATACTTTAACCCAAACAAAATTGCAAAATCAATTTGTAGAAATAAGAGATTAAATAGACCCAATCTTATGTTGAAAACATTTTTGTTCAGTTTATAACATCCTGCTGGCATGGAATTTAGATTAAAATTCTGGTTTAATGTATTTAATTGGGAAATAATCTACTATTTACACATAGTGCCATGATGAAAATCAGTTCAGTTTCTTGGAGTCAGCAGATGTCAAGAATTAGCATTAAAAAAAGATTTAGAGGAAGAGCATCACTACTTTGCTCTCTCCTGTGCAGTACTTTAGTTATACAAAGTTAAAACAGAGCTGTAGAGCTCTTCAAAGACACATTTGAAATGTCCTCTTCTTCTCAATTTGCTTTACAAACCAACACTGCCTTCTCACTTCTAAGGCCAAGATGAGGGGAGCTCAGGGACAAAGAAGTAGCATGATCTTCTTGGATTGAGACATTGGGGGCAAAATGAAGAACAATTGGATGGCCTTTTGGCCCCAGTTATGATCAGTTCAAGACACCTCATTGAGCCAAAGCAAATTTACCTCATATAATTTTAGAGGAATACCTGAATAGGATATAAGGCTACAATGAAAAATGATTCTTCTCTCCACATTTATATGTTGGATTTATAGTAGAAGAGCAAACAAACCACTTTTTCAATTCAGAAATGAGGTTTTCCTCAAATAAATGAGAATTTATAATTCAGATAGGTTGACATTTCAAGCTTAGAATTTTTTTTAGTGTTCTTTTTATATAAAAAAAATAAAAAAATACAGCAAATGCAAATCAAAAATTGAAGACTGAAGTTACATATTAGTAACACTGAACCCAGACTAGGAAGGGCTGCTACAACTATGAGGCAGAAGAACATCCTACCATAAAAGTTAAGAATGCTCTTTATTTCATCTCAATCTCTACAACTATGAGGCAGAAGAACATCCTACCATAAAAGTTAAGAATGCTCTTTATTTCATCTCAATCTCTACAACTATGAGGCAGAAGAACATCCTACCATAAAAGTTAAGAATGCTCTCCATTTCATCTCAATCTCTGGTGAAAGCAGGGACCTGACCGTGTATCAAATTGCCATTTTTCCCTTCCCCCTTTTTTCTTTATATCAGGTCCCCTCACACTCTTATCTCCTGCCAGGTAGGATGGGTAGAAACTATTGGGGCAAAGGTATTCTCTAAGATACCTAGACTTTGGACCAATTAAATTCTTATGTGCTTACATAATTCATTCAATCCAGTCAGACAGAATGCTTGACAGCATCCTTATAGTAAGGTACATACTTATAAGGGTTTGACGTCCAAGTTAAGGACGACTTTAAGTGTCTCATAAGGATACCCTACTGAGGAAGTGAACGTATTGTGACCCTACGGGGTTATCATGTTACAGACGCTAACATGCGGTCGGTCTTAACGAACTAAACCACTCTACCTGTCGAGGTATTTAACCGTGTAACCGAAGACGATGAATCAAAGCAGAAAATGGCTATAAAGGAATCTGCTTGTACATATTTCTTAGGCAAAGGAAACAGCATGGGAACTGGTCCAGTCCCCAGAAGGGGAACAAAAGGTTAAAACATAATCACCATTCCAAGCTAAATGCAGATCAAGACAGCTTCACACGTTTACTGTAGAATTTAAGAAGACATTAGTAACCATTATATCATTAAGCTAACATGTGTTTTGGCCATGTCTCCTTTTTACCATTGTATATCTTAATAACTCAAGAGCCAGTATGTATATTCAGAAATTGCACTAAATCAGAAACAAACCATATGTAGATTTGTGTTATGTATGTACTGAAGTGATTAGTTCTTTGGACTATGATTCTGGAGTTAAAGGTTTAAAATCCTAATCCCAGGGTTGTTGTGATGATAACTAGAGGACTATTACTTATGATACCTTGAACTTCTATAGGAAAGCCAGTGTATTTTATGGCTCTGCATGCATGAAAAACAATTTGGAAGAAGTGCTTTGGACCTAGCATAAGTATAACATATTTGTGATATGCTAACCTTAAAAAAAAATTCCAGTCTTTTAAGAATCATTTTAATGAGTCAAATCATTAATGCAACTGTATCCTTAATTATTTTTGAAGTATTTAGGGGTAGCCTGGTAACAAAATGTTCGGAAATCTATATAAATAAAAATGTAAATGTTCGTTTGTTCAAAATCTTAAATCTCCGAAAGTTCTTCACCGATTGCTTTGAAATTTTGACACAACGTTGCATTCGAATACGCGCGTGTTTTTATATACCTATATTATGTAGATGTCACACCTGTGACAGGTAAAAACATGCTTTTTTAAAAAAACAGCGCCATCTGTTGGATGTAAAAGCAACACACGCTACGATTTTACAATTTCATTTCAATGTTTCCGATTTACGATCCATTTACGATTTCCAAATTTCCAATTTTATGATTCCATTTCAATGTTTCCGATTGCATTGTTAAATTGAATTTTCATAGATTTTGATTTATTTTCATTTTGATTTAATTATTTCGTGTGACATTGCGTTGGAATTGATGCAATGGAACAAAAAATATTGTATACCCACAAGCATTGTGAAATTAAACATATTAGAAACGTGTGCTTTCTCTTTTCTTTCTTTTCCATTTAACCAGACTGAGCCACAGCAACACGTGGCCGGGTACAGCTAGTATATATATATATTAAAAGAAAGCAGATAAGACAATAAAAACCACCATTTTTAGTAGCTTTAGATAATACAAGTTTAATTATCACTGGCTTGTAAATCTGGGGCAATGATCTGGCAGATACAGAACTGTGGATGGTCATTGATCCAAGTACAAAAAAAGCAAAATTCTGAACAATGCAAGTATTTCAAGCAGGTGGATACGAGAATGATGATAACAGTATAAGCAAGGACTACCAAGAAGATGATTATTTTACGTCCAGGACCTAAAAGCAGGGTGAGGTAAAAATTCCTGCCAATGGAAAAACAAACTGCTCACATGAGCTAACACTGAGTCAAAAGTGCGAAAAAAAACCCTCTCAGATTATCTATGATCTTAAATAAACTGATGCAGAGCCAGAAATAAGAATTAGCTGACCTTTGCACGCACACAGGTCCGGAGCTGATTCTCTGATGCAAAAATCTCATGTAAATATGCCCAGTCTGTAAAAGGAAGTAATAAAGCATGGAAAGTGGGGCAGTCCAGGGCTTTGAACGAAAAAAGTTATCTCAGAAAATTTGGGAACACAATTGAGAGAAATTATCTAATTTCTTTTTTTTTCTTTTTTCTTTTAAAAAGGTTCTTTTACTAAAAGAGCTCCTTTTTGTACCCTACCAACTAAGGAAACATTTTTTGCTTTTGAATCTGATGTGCTGGCAAATATTTGGTTCAGCCAGGAATCAGTTCTGTACTTAGCAATACCTACCACAGTACGTCCTGCACGCCATCTTAAGATGATCAAGTCTGATTTTGTTGGCTGAGAATGATTGGCATTCTAGTCCAATACTAGAAGGGCGCTGGGTGTAAACGTTTGAATTAGAACTGCCATCACAGACTCTTTTGTAACCTTTCTTGTTTTGTTTCTAACCAAGCTTGCAGAAGTTAAAAAAAATTACTTTCCACTTTGTAACATTTTAGCCAATTGCTTTGGACATGTTGAAATGAAAACCTAAAGTTTCTGAAGATGATATATTGGTTTTTTGAGGAATATCAGACTTCAGTCAAAATAAAGTTTATCATTTTTCTTATCTATGAAAGTGGGCTGGAACATTTTCCAAGTATGCAAAGGATAAAAACTTAGTACTTGAATGGCGATATTTTTTATAGATTCAAGGGAACATAGTTTATTTCCCCAAAATAGTTAAAACAGTGAACTAGTGTTTCTCAGCTCAAAGGAACAACCAATTAAATAGCTACAAACTCCAAACTATGTTCTAAATAGTTTCATAAGTTGTCCATATTTGAATTATGAGAGCACTTGGGATTCTTTCTTTTTCTTTCTTTCTTTCTTTCTTTCTTTCTTTCTTTTCTTTCTTTCTTTCTTTCTTTCTTTCTTTCTTCTCTCTCTCTCTTCTCCTCCTCCTCCTGCTTCTTCTTCCTCTTCCTCCTCCTCCTCCCCCCCCTTCCCATAGCAACTTTCTTATGGCTTCTGTTTTCAGAGTCAGTATTTCATAAATTCAAAAATAATTTGACACATAGTGTAGAAAACTTGGAATTTGGGAAATATAAGTTAGTGATGTATTGAGCCTTGGATAGAAAATCCAATATATTGATACTGTAATAGCATCAACCTGGATTGATGTAGACATAAAGCATTTTTTCTAACTCTTTACTGAATGAGCAGCATGCTCCTGCAATTTGTCATTGTCCTCAACATGATCATTCTAAAAAAAAAGAATGCCAAACTCGGTAACCAGGATGGAGACCGTCCAACTCCTCCGGAGTTTGTTGAATTACAGTTCCTGATCATTGGCCATTCTAAGTGGAGCTGTAAGGAGTTGCGGGTTTAGCAAATTCTGGAGGATAGCAGGTTCTCCTTACTGAAGTATGTGTGATTCAATAATTATCTGCTTCGTGAGGTTGGGCAACTCTATCCAAGAACGTCATCCCGTTGGCTTGGGTTTTATTATGTATCCATGCAGACACACTCATGGTGATAGGGAGTCTATGGAAGGTCAAGTAAATTTGTAGGAGTCACTGTTTAAAGTTACTTCAATAAGGAAGAATTGAGTAGCAACAATAATAGCACTTAGACTTATATATGGCTCCATTGTGCTTTACAGCACTCTCTAAGCAGTTCACAACATCAGCATATTGCCCCCAGCAATCTGGGTCATCATTTTACCAATCTCGGAAGGATGGAAGGCTGAGTCAACCTTGAGCCAGTCAGGATTGAACTCCTGGCAGTGGGCAGTGGGCAGAGTTAGCCTGCAATACTGCATTCTAACCATCGTAACACAAAGCTCCTAAATGGCATCAAAGTTATGGATGAAATTAGGACTCCCAAATTCTTCTAAATATTTTGGTCTCCAGTATCAAAATGTAAGAAGACACATCATTACATCTATAGGCAAAATAAATATTTTTATTGGCACAATAGCCTTTTTAAAAAGGATTTAGCCCTTGGGTGTATATTCCCAATGCAGTTTTTTGACATACTTCTCCCAACATTGTTACATGTTTATGAGTCACTGATTATTTAACAGAATCTTAATTTTGTTAGCTGAAAACATTTTTTTAAAAAAAAACATGTAAGGTAGTTTGATTAGCATTTAAGACATGGCTATATTCCAACTTTTGAGCATTACTGTATTAAACTATATATTAAGAATCACACCTGCTTCCATTTTTATTGGATGTGGTGAATGTCATTTTCTTTAGGCTGCAGAAAAATGAGTGAAAAATTTCCCCATAACAGCAGTCTAATGCTAAGCCCATGTTGTTATATGCCACTTGCTTTGCCTTTTAAACTAGTGTTTTTTTCCCCAGACTTGTTTTAACAGGCAGAGGAAATGGCTAAAAACCACCTCTTAATATAATTGCAGAGTAGTTCATACATTAAGTTAAAAAAAAATATCCCAAGAAAAAAGGGAAGGATAAAGAAAGCAGAAAAATATATAAATCTTTTTTTAAAAAAGTTATCTACTATACAAAGATAAGGCTTTCAGTGTAAGCATCTGCAGTAGTTTTAAGTAAATTCATGTAATTTTCTAAACTCTCTGCAAACGGCAGCTTCTCCCAAGCATTCATTTGTACAACAGCTTCTTCTCTTCTTTTTAAGTGGCACTTGATAACAGCAGTGGAAACGATTACCCCAAGCTCTCAAAGTGAAACAGTTATTGCACAGTTAAGTACCTCACAGAGGTCAGCAGGGACTTTTGTTGTTGTTGTTTGAAACTATAACAATCCTAGGCTATTTATAACCAGGGAAGGTCCAGAAATCTTCAAGTCTCAAGAGGAACACGCAAATAAATATTAAGGCTTGCAAGATAATCACAATTCTCTTGATCATTCACGCACATCAGTAAGATGAAAAGTGCCTTGATCTTAGTACATAGACCTGAAATGGGAAGACGTGCAGCACTCAAGTCACTGTTGCATACAACAGCAGTCTCCTCTGGCATCAGGAGAGCAGACAGATGCATCCATCTACATATCCCAAAAGGAGGCATCCATAAGGCTCTCTGGATCACAGGCTAACCCTTGGGAAAAGAAACAAACACATTATGTGAAGTCGGGAAGATAAATGCCTGGTTATTTATAGTACTAATGGGATATACGTTAATATTCTAAAAATCATGTTTTTTAATCCATACTTGGATTCAAGAGTAGTTGCAGACAGGGGGCTTTGGAAACTTATTCAATCAACAGGACACTCCGTGGTTTAATTTTAAATGAGAGGTTTCTAGTACTCCCCTTACATGTGATTTACTAACTTTGTTCTGGGGAATTCTGACATATCTAGAAAATTAAAAGTGGATTTCTCCAGTCAAGATCAGTAATGATGGATATGTTTCTCTCGATGGGTAGAGAAAATTGCTTTTATTTGCAAAGAACGGCTCGGGCATGTTCTATGTAGATATTTTAAGAAGCACTCTGTTAACTACAGTCCCTTAGTGAGAAACAAAGGAAAGGTGAGAGACAACATGTATATGGTGGACTATGTCTCCATTCTATAATATTTCCAGCTATGTAAGTATACAGAAATACATAGGAAGAACCACATCACAGAGGAAAATACTGTTGCTATTGTGTCTTTAAGGCTAGTCTGTTTTATACAGAGTAAATCCAATTTCTGATAATCTCAGTCTGGCGTTATTAGTTTTAATGCAGTTCTTCTCACTCAAAGGGAACTTAAAAACTGGCCATTTAAAAGCAATGCTGACTTGACAGGATTCATAGATAGGGCATGACCGTATTACTTAAATGTTAGAAATCTCCTATGTATTATGTATAAACCTTCACCTTTTTATCAAACAGGTCAACTAATAGGCAACCAACTGAAGATCTTACCTGTAGTACCGATTCAGGGCTGGGTTTCTTGCTTAGAATTAGTTGATAGGCCTGGGGCAGAAACAGCTGCTAACAGTCCACTTACAATTTCCCGCCTGATTTCACCAACAATGGACTCCTTGATCTAAAAATAAATCACAGCTTAAGTTATGGTCTCTACCAGATACTTTATTTATACAGACCTATATAATTCAACCAGCCTCACAGGTTCTGATTTGGAAATCCTTTTTTCCTCAATTTTTATTCCCTACTTCGGAGTGAAGTGGAGGAGGTGGGAATCTTTTCCCATAATTCCTGCTCAGTCTTCACCTGTCTCAGCAGTTTCAACATTTGGAGGAAGTGTTAACACAATGGCTCTCGTGCTCACCCAAAAAAACAGAGCAGTTCCATAGTGAACAAAATGGCTGGGTTTTCCATGTACGACCAACTACATCATTTCTTCTGATGCACCAGAACTCAGTGCATCAGATTTCCTGAGCCATATCAGTTAAACACCTTTCTGCTGTATTTTTTATCTTGTGAGACAGGGTGGGCAAGTCCCTTTTTTTTCTCTCACCCTCTGAGCTCCTTGGACTAAGGCCACTGAAAACTAACAGTAGTTTCCTACTACTCTGAGGTACAGTGTAGTTTATAAGCCCTAAAGCAGTCATATCACAGTTAAAAAACAAAGACCCCCCCCTCATGTGATGTGGCCTTGCATCCCCAAATTTTCAATGCTGTTTTTGCTATAACAAATATTGCACACCGATAGCTACAGGATAATCCAATTACAACACCAACCAGATTTATATAAGAGGATAAATCACTGTGTGGTTTAATTGCCTTAGTGTGTTGTATAATCCCAGATGCTATGGTCTCCGAATCATGATTAAGCTTTTTGTATGCGATGCGCAAAGCCTGGCACAGCACTATGTGCGAATCAGTTATAATGTCAGTGACTAAATTAGCACATTCCGTTTTCAACCAGTTCCCTCTTTCTCTTCCAGTTAGTCCAGGAATAACCTTCCTTTGAGCGAGAAAAACAAAGCTGGTTGCCCTGGACATGAAAGATGTGATCCTGATTGGGGACCCTTGGGAACTGTAATCAAAAGCAACTGGATGGCACCAGTTTGCCTATCTCTATCCAAACAGTCAAGATGGAAGAGATCTCGCCAAGTCTGCCCTTTCCATTTAACTCTGTCCACCAAGCAAGACCCATCTGACACACAGCAATGTGTTTCTCTGCTTTGATAAAGTGTTCAACGACCTTTAGAGAAGGGCTGGAGCGGCTGTCTTCAAAATCAAAGGCTCTTAGTTCTAGCCCCACTGATTCTGGAAGATACTCAAGAGTAGCAGAGCAACAAGACTATGAGTACACTTAATGGAAATCATCAGTACATTTGGAAATTATCATTGAAAAGGCTTCCTGAATTAGTACAGTGGGTGACCGAAGAAAGAGATGAATCTTTCTGAGAAGAGGCAAGTTGTGTTCTACTCCTAACTTAATAACAGTCAGACTTCCTGTATGACCTTGGCAGGAAGCTGTAAGCCCTCAGCACTGAAGTTTGCTGGCTGGTTCAGAGATACGTCTGCACTGTGAGATATAAGGCGTACAACTTTTCTACTGGAAAGTAATTCTAA
Organism: Protobothrops mucrosquamatus; assembly: GCF_001527695.2. Taxonomy (NCBI): domain Eukaryota; kingdom Metazoa; phylum Chordata; class Lepidosauria; order Squamata; family Viperidae; genus Protobothrops; species Protobothrops mucrosquamatus. Next base: position 425,843 of record NW_015387583.1, read on the forward strand.
AGAACAAACCTGGGACCCGAAACTATAGCTGACTATATTAAAAGGACATTAAAAGAGAGGGGGAAGGCAGAGAAGAAGAGAATCACATTCCCATATTTTCTGAAAACCAATACTCTGCACAACAAAGGATAATCTGTTTACATGAAATAAAGCTTTTCTGCTTCTGGAAAAAGCTTATAGGAAATGGAGATGTTTCAGCACATGGACATTATTTTTCTCCAATAAAACATCCATTATCCCTTGCAATAGTGCACCAGAGTCTTGAAAAAACTTCACAGTAACTACTAAAAATCACAGACTGTCCTTTTCCTCAGTATCAATCCACTCACAAAAGACTTTACTATATTTTCGTTGTGGTTTGTTCCATTCCATAAATAAAAGGTCAGAGTGTAAGTTTTTCAAACCAAGACAGAACAGTATCTGACTTCTTTAGCTTTTAATATTTTTCTGTAGGAGGAATGTATTCATTTATTCTGAAGGGTCAGAAGGCTTTTTTTTTCATTCTAGTAAATGGAGGTCAAAAGCTCAAACGCATTACAGGCCACTCAAAAATGCTCTGAAACACTGTTTTTTTTGTTAGGCCTTCACTTTGTCCCATTGCAAAGAAAATAATTCAAAGACACAGGAGACAAATCATCAATACACCGTAAGCTTAACATTGTGAACAAGTATCAAGAATGCATATTAATAAGGCTTTCTGCAATAGAGTCGTTCTGTTTTAAAAGCAAACAAAGCCTGGCTAAAGCTTTGAGTATTTATGAGTCTCGAGTATACAGTGACACACATCACACCCAACACCCCCTCTTCCTGCAACACATACGACATTCAGCAAACTGACCAACTCTGGAATTTGCAAGACAGGAGCTGTACCCTTCCACCCACTTACCTGGAGAGCAACCAAGAAAACTCAATGGAACTTCTGTACAGAAATGTGTAAGAGGCCGCAGTTACAACTGTTTGAAATTCAGACAGTCCACTACATCTCCACTAGTAGGCACCCGTTGCGTGAACGCAACTTGATGTCTTAAAGCACTCACCCCTTAAATGCCATGAGATTTTTGGCAAACCCGTGTGAGCGCTTTCAAAACTTTAGCCATTTTTTCATACAGTATAACTTAATTATACCATTATGTCCACATCTGAAGAAGGGCTAGGCATAGCCATCACCGAGAAGAAATTATATGAAAGGCAGGTCGTGTCAGGTTTTCTTTAAGCTTGGCCTCACAGAATTAACTGAAGGAACAACAGTCAGAATATTGTGAATCAGTGGCAGATGTTTATAATGTATCTCAAAGTTAGAATGGTCAATCTCTAAGGATGGCCATTAATACCATAACACCAATCAAAATGTGCATTTAATTCATGTCTTTAGGATAGTTTGACTGTCTTCTACCTGTGTAGGAATCAGCCTATGTGCACACAATTTGCATGAATAACATGCAACAGTCAATCAACCCTATCAGCTAAGACTATATTTTGGAGTAGTGCACCCCTCACCAGGCCTTTCTTGCTATCCAAAATCAAAATGACTTGAATCATTGATTAAGCTATGCAGGGTCTCCTCTGTGAGACTGAAATGCATTCAACTAGTTACCAAAATTCTTAGCTTGAAGGTCCTTGTAGTGACCAATCGTATTTTTAAATACAATGAGGTATTAGTTATATAATGGTAAGGGCGCAGACAAAGCATATGGTTGCATGCAGCTGAATTTTCTGGAATTCCAGCATCAGGTGGAGGAAACATACCTCAGTGCCTGATGGACTAATACTCTGGCACAGCATAACTTGTTCCAAAGATCTGAGAATTTGTGACTTCCACAAATCCTTGGAAATCTAATAACCACAAATGACTAAAAATGGCCTAACATCCTAGAAAAAGCCACTGGAGAATATAGATCATGCTTGGACTATTTAAGCATTGCCGGTTTCCAATTATGTGAATATACTCTGAAACTAAGAATATAAAAAAGTCTTCCTTTAATTTTATTTAAAGTGATTCTCACACTTCAAACAATCAAATTGGGTAGGTCCATACTGGGCTGATTTAATGATTAACAAATATTCTTTCTCTGCTTAGTTAGTAAGGGCTAAGTACATATGCAGAATAGAAAATATAGGATTTTCAGCCATGTTTATTTATTCACTTATTAGGATTATATCCTCGCAACTCTTGGTTCATAGAAGTTTCCACTAGAGCAGTAGCCCCCAACCTTTTGGGCACCAGGGACCGGTTCCACGGAGAGAGGTTTTTTCTGCAGACCGGAGGGGGTGTGGTTTTGCATTCTGCCTGCATTCTGCAGATGGGGCTTCGCTTGTTTGTGCGGACCAGTTTCTGGCTTGCCGTGGACTGCTGCCAGTCCACGGATCGGGGTTGGGGACCCCTGCACTAGAGGGCCTCTTTCACTCCATTTGCTGTTAAATTCAGCTTTCCTTCTTTCTGCACAGTTTCTCCCCAGAAACTCTGGGCTGCTACTAAAGGAGGAAAAAACTTGTATCCATTTAGTATCTCTTAGTGGATGAAAAACAGTTGACTAGTTGACTGTTACATTTTTTAAAAAAATAAGCAATTAGCCAGTTGTAATTGACTAGCTGGTCAGTATCTTTTTTTTTTTTCAAGATGTTCTCACCCTTTCATCAAAATCCATTTGTTCTGTTTCATTTCTTCTTGCCCATTTTTAGCTACTAATTTTCAACTTGAACTTAGGGAAAACCTCTGACTTAAAGGGAGAGAGACGGCATAAGCAAGCCCACACAATCCTCCCTGTAGGAAACCTCTGTCCTCACCTCTCGAATGACTTGCTGCAGTTCCTCATTCTCCACAGACTTGGACACTTCCTCAGCTGTAGGCCCAAGGGGTAACTTTTCAAGTGTCTGCTCCACAGTGGACTTGGATGTCCAGGGCTCCTCTGACAGCTGCCCAATTCCTGCTCTTGCTGGGGGAGAGGGCATCAAGGCTACGCTTGCCCGGTAGACCTTTTGGCTGGGCGGCCTGCCCCTTTCAGATGACCGCCCACGGGCTTTTCGGCTGGCTTGACTAGAACACACCGAAGAGGAATCAGAATGGGCGCAGGGTTCAAATGTAGATTCCGAGCCTTCAGGCGGAGGAGTGTGCACGCCGGGTTCGCCCAGTCCCAACCCCAACTCCGATTTCAAAGATGACTGCTCTCGAATGAGTTCAGAAACCTGGGAATTCAGGAAGTGGAAAGAATCAGACAAGAGCATAAACATAGTATCTTGTTTTGGGGTCATAAGCTTTATTTTAAATTACCTGACAACAACCCTGCATCCCTAAACCTTCCATGAAGAGTAACAACACTAATAAAAGTAATAACTGGCATGGGCCTAGGTTGCTTGAGGAAAATCTTGTCTACATTTACACTGATCTGTCCTGCCTAGACTGGCACAAAGTATGTGCTATGGATCCCATTAGCTAGAGAATTTTGCCTGGCAGGGTCTATGGGGAGAGCCTTTTCTGAGAGATTTCTACGAACATCTTGTCTCAGAGAGGAGATTGGCTTCTGGGTACCCAGGCACCTCGGAAAATCCTGCCTTCTAAAAAAAATTCCAGAAACTACTTTGGAATGGCAAGGAACTAGTCATCAGATTCCCATAAGACGCCTAAAGCATCTTTTTATATTGACAATCCTCAACCTCTAACTCTGTGTTTCAATTCTGATGACTTTTTACGATTCCCTTTATTTTACAAATATTTTTATAGTGTTTCCAAAATGCTTCTTATGGAGGATTTCCCCTCACTTTCAGGATCAGCTTGAGTAAGCGTGTGTTTATTGGGGGATGGGAAAGAGAATAAACTCAATCACCCCTATTCCTCCAAGTGAAATCCTATACTGGATATCAGCCTCTAAATCATCAGACACCCACTTTTATCAGCATTTATCTTATTTATCTGCTAAGTTACAATTGAAATCAAATAGAACACCTTAGTTTCGTATTTTGCTTATACACATCCATGACATTATGCATAGTCCTGCATCATAATGAAAGAGAGGCATGTTGCTTTTTATCCTCCCCCCAAGTCAACTCTCTGATTAGTAATTCTGCACATTCCTGCTTTGGTTGCACAGGATTACTTACTGGCTCCATCACATTCAACGGAGAAGGACATGACAAATTATCAATGCTTCTGCTTCCATACATCCCCTGGAAGGGAAGAGAAAGGAGAGGGGGATTAAACATTGTTTACTTGCCCATGCATTTTGAGATAAGGGTGATCGAAAAAGCATTATACAGGTAACCCTAACCCAGGGGAAGGCAACCTTGGCTCTTTTATGACTCGTGGACTTCAACTCCCAGAATTCCTGAGCCAGCCATGCTGAGGGAAAAGGGAGAGGTTTCCATGCTGAGCCATGCTGGCTCAGGAATTCTGGGAATTGAAGTCCATGAGTCATAAAAGAGCCCCTGCCCTAACCCCTTACAACCACAATTGAGTTCAAAATTTCCATTGCTAAGCAAGACAATTGTTAAGTGAACAACTGCATTTTACACCCTTCCTTGCCACGGAATACACCCTTGTTGAGGGAATACCGCAACTGTTAAGTTAGTAACATGGTTGTTAAATCTGGCTTCCCCACTGACTTTGCTAGTCAAAAGATCGCAAAAGGTGATCACGTGAGCCTGGGACACCGCAACCATCACCAACACATGCCAGTTGCCAAGCGCCCCAATTTTGATCATATTACCATGGGGATGCTACAAAGGTTGTGTGAAAATGGTCATAAGTCACTTTTTTCAGTGCTGTAACTTTGAACGGTCACTAAACGCATAGTTGTATGTTGAGGACTACCTGTAATGAAAAAAAACTGAAGCCTATTTTAGAACTAAAAAGGATCGTTTTTCTATAAAGGTAGCAAGAAAGAAAACTATTTAATACATCATAAGCCAGTGATGGCGAACCTTTTAGAGACTGAGCGCCCAAACTGCAACTTAAAACCCACTTATGCATCGTCGGGTGCCGGGTGGGTGTGGCCCATTGGGTGGGTGTGGCTGCAGTGGTAACAGCAGACTGGGTGGGACTAAAAAGTTCAATCAATCAATTCCAACTTTGCAAGATCTTTTTTTTTCCGTGAGAAGTTAAAATTGACTGATTGATTGAACCTTTTTTTTTTTTGTGGAGGTGGAGGCCTAAAGTGAAAAGATTTTATAAAACGCAGCTAAGGCCTAAGACTGGGGCAACGGCGTGCGTGCCCACAGAGAGGGCTCTGAGTGCCGCCTCTGGCACCCGTGCCATAGGTTCGCCACCACTGTCATAAGCAATTAAGTTCTCACCCACTCACCCCAACCATCTCCCCCAACCCCCGCAGCTTCTTTCATCTCTCTCTCGTATTTGACTGTTCCTCTTCCAGGGGGGAAAATAATCTGTCTGTATTAAAGGCAACATTTGATAAATGTGCATTCCGCAGATTTACACTATCTATAAAAGCTTAAGCTATCCATCTATGAATCATATTTTCTATAATTTAGTTTCTTCCGGTTCCCTATATAAAACTCTCTGTGCTCCATTTTTAAGGTATAATTCTTAGGTCTCTTGAATTCTTTTGATTTGACCAGGTGTTCCGTCAATAACTCATTCTCTTACCCTTCGTTAGGATCATTTCATTACGTATTGACTATTATTTAACTTGACAATTACTAGAATTGCTTAAATCTAATACAGATGTAGTCCTAAAGTAAAATTGTTCTTTCGGTGCATAGACGTCCTTGACAGCCAGCATTTTACCAGATTCTTCAGCCTACACCGAGAGAAAAATAACCTTAGAATGAGCTGAATCTGAATCTGCACGTCTTCCTCATCTGTGTGGGCTGCCCAAACATTCCTAATATTACTTTGTATTTTGCCTCCAGCCAATGTTCCCAATATTAAAATCTATTAAGCTATGAAACACAGATCCACCTGCAGTCACCATAGCCCAAAACAAATTGCTCACTTCATCAGCTGCACAGACTGGAGGCGGAATAAAAACTGGGGGTGGGGCAGGAGCATCAACTTTCCTTCCCACCTACACTGCAGCTTTACTTTCCTTATGCAGAAGCTACCCTGAAATTATTCTTTGCTTGAATAGAAGTTGCGTCTTTAATGAGATCAAATCAAGACAGGGCTTCTTCTCATCAGGCAGCGGGTAATTTGTACCTCTTTGGGTAGAAATGATCAGGCTAATATCATCACCTTGGCTTTGTATTGAGCAACTGTACATTTTTTGATAGACACAAGATGCTTGAGACAAGGACCAAACACAATACCCACCATGAAGGTTTGTTGTCTGTAAGGTGGTGACTCATGCATGCTCCTAAGCTGCTCTTCAAGAGCAAGCAGACGTTCCTCTAACTGCATTTCTAACTCCTGAAGCTCCATTCGAACCGATTTCCTCAGAGTCTGGAGCTGGTCAGCTTCATACCTAAATCAAAAGCAAGTTCCGTGGGTCAAAAAGAGTTTTCTCATTGAGTGGACCATAACAAATAGAAATACTGACAATCATCTAAAACAGTTGAGGAACCTACCAACCCTGTCAATCCAGGGACATGCAAGACTATATAGACATTCACATGAAGAGATCAGTGAAAAGAGCTGGAGTAAACTCAGGTGGGTTCATCTGCCTAATTCTAACAGACTTGAGCTTTTAAATTTGTTTAAACAAGCTAAATATTTAATGTTCAATACTGTATTTGCCTACAGTATGTACAAAGACATCGTTTTCTACAGAACAGAGATCCAGAATTATTTTCATAATGCACTGTCCAAGGTGAAGGTAATCATGACCATGTAATTAATGCCTCCCAAAAAATCTTAAGTTAGAAGTACATCCCAGAACATCACCAGCATTTCATCCAGGTGATTGCACCGAAAAAAGGATAAAAATGCTGATAAGAGGAAATGATGGTGTAAAGTGGATGAGGCCCCATCAAGGACACAGAGATATGTCCAAGATTCTTTTTGTTTCATGGACTGTTTTTTAGAAGGATTTTTTTTTTTGCTTATTAAGCCTTACATTTAGGGCTTATGCTACATCTGTAAAAAAAAGAATACTACGGTTAGGACTCAATAATACAGTCTCTCCCTAAGTCCAAAACATTTTGTCTTAAGTCCTATTTTACTATAAATAGTGTCGTCCAATTTGTTAGGTGTCCTTTACTATAATTACGTTCACGATTTCTTTGAATTTCTTTCTTGTACTAAAAGTCTTTCATAAACTTCACCTACATTAAGTTCATTCTCCTTATCTACATTACAGACACAAGGAAGAGAGCTGACCATAAGTTGTGTGCATAAAGGAGAGAATGTGCTGGATTAAGCAATAGTATAGATGTAATTTGGCGCACAATCCAGGCAACATTTTCAAACCGTCAGGGGACAACTTCTGCAGAAAAAAATGGATTTGATATTTGATATTTTGAAGGGTTTCAATTCATAATGGGGCCAACTTGGTAGACCTCACAAAAGCTAAATTAAAAAGGGCTAACTTAAGAAGGGATGTTTAAGTAGCTATGAAACATTTTTAATATATTGCTATGCTTTCCTCCTAGAACATTTTGTGAATAAAAAGGAGTGACTCAGATTAAATTAATAACTAGCCCCCAAAAGCAGATAGCCTTGGGATTACTCACAGTTTTCCAGCTAAATGTACTTTGCAGGTGTAATATAATATAATGGTATGTATGAGAACTTGGAAGGGCAGAATCTTAAAAATTGTACAAAAGGTTAAGTCTCTCTTAAGCTGAACTCAACTCTTGGTCACTTCTTAAACATGTCCAGGCATTTTTCTTGGTAAAAAAATGAAAGCTATTGGCCATTGCCTTTTTTTCTACAAGCCTTTTTTAATTTTTTTTTTAATTGTCTAGTTTACAGCCAGGAATTTATGTGGCATCTAATTGACAACGAAATCTGCTTCATTTTTCCAGTCATGATTGATTATAAGTATGTTTAAAAATATAGTTGCACGAATACTATACATACTATCCAACCCAGTATGGATATAAAAAGGTTTCTCACAAGATTGGGATCTTTCTTGCTGGAAATATCAAAATCCAAAAGACTAAGAACTTGAACTGATGAATAATCAAAGAGAAAGAAACTTACCAAGAGAGGAGATCATAGCAAAGGACAAAAAGTTGATCCAGTCAGAATGAGCAGGAGAAAGATGGTGGGAAAAGAAAATGCAGGGTGAGAATAGTTGCTGCAATTTGACATCAGTGGTGATCACAAAAAGTTGTTTTAGCAACAAAAGCAGAACACTGTAGGAGCAGAGGGCGAGCAGTGGGACTTTTACTTTGTTTAGATGGACAACAAGAAGGAGAACCATGTTTAAGATTAATTCAAGATTGCATACCTAGAAGGGAAAAGAAAGTGCTCAGAGAAAGTAATGAATGGGAGGATTTTAGTAAGTAGAAAGTAGGAAGAATTCTTTATTGACACAAATGCCACAGTTACCTCTCTTCTTCGGTCATATGTTGATAAACAGCTGTCTGCTGGCGCAACATGGCCAATTCTAAATCCATCATTTGAGTTCTAAAGAGGTTTAGGTTCCTTCTCACCACTTGAAGATCTTGGAAAGTGTTCTAGAAAAACAGACCCAAACACACACTTGAGCTCCAGTTTGAAAGACAATATCCTGGCAACATATTCTCCTGGGACATTTAATTAAGACTGCAAGGGGGGGAGAGATGTCAAAAAAACTGAAAATCCTGCTTTATAGGCTGACATTCTTTCCCCCCAGCACCTGCTAAAGAATTCTTCATTCCAGAAAAAAACTCAGAAAGAGGAAGATGAAAATAACCTCAGTGCAGTATTCCTGACTCAACAATGGTAATTAGGATCAGAATATTGGTCATTAGGCAACAGAGTTGCAAAGTGGGTTGTCATGTGACCACCTCACTTAGCAGTGAGGAAACCTTAGCAGTCTCCACTGCCATCCTTAGGTGAGGACCTCACATGACTGCAACTTGCGACTTATTGCTGGGGAAGCCAGCAGGAAATCGCAAGTCCAGGGCGGTTTGCAAGCAGGCCAGTGGGTGGTGAGTGTAATGGAGTATGACTGAGCAGGGGTGGGGGGGTGGGGGTAGGAGCTGTGGCACCGTGCAAGCATGGCTAGGCAGGCAGACAGGCATACAATGTGGAATGTGGGCAAGGGGGCATATGTGCTGGGGTGTATGAGATCTCTAAAGAGGGCTCCTTGGGATAGAAAGTGGTAGGAGTAATTTACCCGAGAGACTTGTTATCTTCCCTACCGCCTTCCCATTGATTTTGCTTGTGGGAAGCTGGCAGGGAAGGTCACAAAGGGCAATCACGTGATTACGGGACATTGCAACTAATATAAGTGTGAGCCAGTTGCCAAGTGCCCAAATCAAGATCATGTACCCTTAGGGATGCTATGATGGCTGGAACTTTTGAGGACCTGTCGCACGTACCACTTGCTCAGCACCACTGCAACTTCAAATGGTTGCTGAATGAGTAGTGCTTAACCGGGGATTACTTATATGAAAAAGTACAACCAAAACATATAGCAAACCATTTTTCATTTTTGAGAAGGAAGGCAACAGCCAGCTAAACTTCATCACAAAAAGGCTTCATTGATATACACTCAAAAGTATATACATACAGATAACATGGACACCCTGGAAAATGGCATCTTTATATCTGTTTCCTAAGCTTGTCTATTATGGATGAAAGGAAGAAAAGTGTCATTTACTTCATAGAGAGGTAGAATGGATGATCTCTGAGTACTGTAAGAAGCTCCAGTGAAGTCATGAGTTCTCATCATAGTGTTCTAGGGAGAGGAAAACAAACATACGCCTGTCAGTTAATTTTAACCCACCAGAGGCAACTTAGCAGTCAAGCCCTGACACAGCAGACAATGTGAGAATGAGTCATGGACTTACAGAACGAGAGATGGGTCTTGCACTTTATGCTTTTCTAGAACCCAACTTGATGGCTGAATTCCACTATGGTGAAGCAAGAACAGATTTTTGATCCTCAGCCTCCAATCGAGGCCCGTCCCTCAGAACATTCCTTCTCTGTTTGCAGATGTGGGATTACCCTTCAGATTGGCTCTGCCTCTATTGCAGAATCTTAGACTTCTAAAGAATGTGGTGACACAGGCAAGGAAGTTCTAGCACTTGGACATATAGACAAATAGCATCCCCTCACTTGAATTGATGCAATTTCACAGGTAGCTGCAGGATTTTTCAACTAAGCAAAGGAATAGTTCTAGATTGAAAACCCGTCTCCACCCTTTCCAACCTTCTCTAAATAGCAACAAACACCACCCATGGAGTTATTTATCTGTGAAATAGGTTACACACAGACACTCCCCTAGAGTTGTTTAAACGTGGCTAGGCCAGTATACCCTGGGGCTTTACGAACGAAAGATTTCAAGAAAAAACATTACATTCCATAAACAGAATGAAAAAGCAATTTCACATTTAGTCAATGGATTTCACAATACAACTAGTTAACTCTATTCACTTTCTGCTTGACAATCCATAGGGGGGGGAAATATGCCTCTTCAGTTCTATTATATGTAAACGAGAGATTTTATATTCAAAAGTATGTTCAAAAAGGTTAAATCTCTCCAACACTTCCCTCCCAAACATAAGCCTTTGGCAACCATCCTGCAATATGACAGAGATATTGCATGACAGATATTGAGTACAAATAGAGAAAAATGTTGCCATGCTTTGTGGAAGGAGGTTGCTAAAAGAAGGCTGTCATACTAAATGAAAATGTATTAGTCAGAGAAGTAAAATACAATAATCAAAACATTCAGGTTAGTTGTCTTCATTACAAAACATGGGCCACAATCCCAGAATTCCCACATTTGCCCCTTTTTTTCAGTTTCATGAATGCTGTCTAGAAATTTGCATGGCATATATTGCCCCATGCTATGTTTCATCCTCTTTAATGTACTTGATGCATGCTTTTTCTCCAAGGAGGAAAAAAATAAAAAGTTCAAATACATGCTTCTTAAAGAATTTGACTTTTTTATATATTTTAACTTTAATTTGCGTATGTAAGAGGCAGTGTAAGCCATTGGGGAAAAGGCGTTTTATACAGATCTGGGTGTTCAAATTTTAGTTTGGTGGTTGTTCTTGAGCCAAAATCCTTTCGTCTTAGCATCACAATAATTGACATAGGAAAGCTCTGCTTAACATTCCTTTGATATCAAAGAGTATGCATCTAAGTAAGAAAATAATGGCAGGTTTCCTTTCCCCTTGGTCCTGTCAGCCTTAAACCATTAATATGCTTTACCCTATTTCACCTTCTAAGCTACAAAATTTATGTTATGTTGGGCAATTTTTCCTATCATGCACAATGATCCACCCCATATGGTGGTGAAGATGGACATTGCAATACAGCATATATGGATGGTTCTAGAACAGAGGAGGACTGGATTATAGCAACCGACTCCACTTTCCCTTACCTGTGAAAGGTTTTGCAAAGAGTTTCTGATTTCATGCAACACTCGTCTCAGCTGCATTTCAACAGTGGAGGGGGAGTTTATGGAATGAACCCGGTGGGGATGTCCAACGTGCCTCAACATATGAGGGCAGCCAAAAGGGGAGGGCAATCCCCCACAGGAAGAGCCAGGGGTGCTTGGGATGCTGTGTGTACTAAATGTCCTCATGTGGCCCTGGAAGTGCAGGTCTGGAACGTCAGAGTGGAGAGAATGCAAAGAACACGATGACTGAGACATGCATGGTGGGAGGTGCAAAGGGCAGCTTTGAATTCTGCTACGAGCAAACTCATCCGGCCCCTTGTTTCCAATGGGTTGGGGAGGTTCCTTCCTCATGGGTGTTGGAGCAATGTGGAGGGTAGATTTACATACAGGAGTAGAGTTCTTGTCAACGTCTCCAAAGGACGTTTCTTCTGGGGTATTCTCTTTCTCAGGATCATCTTCTCTGTCATACTTGTATGTGAAAGAAGGAGGGCCACACACCATTTTCTTGCCTGGATTTAGCTGGAGATTCACCGAGGAGACAACTCGCACCGGGTTGAGAAGTGTAGTTGGGAGGGACTGGGAGCGTCTCAGAGGATAACCCAATTCTGAGACGTGATGCCTATTCTTAAAAAGAAGGTCTTTTGATTTGAGCAGGGGGCGACCTGTTCTGGGATTGGAAGGCACACTGTCCTTTCTCTGGGCTCTTTGTAAAGCAACATTAACCAGCTCCACAGAAGAAGGAGAGGAACAGCTACTTTCTAGAGATGATAGCGATTTGAGAACATGGTGAGTTTTATAGGCAGGGAACTCGCATTCACTGCTCTTATCCACATCACTCTCTTCGCTGCTTTCATCCAATGCTTCAGATTCTGCTTCACGGACTGAAGAAACTTCATTTCTTCTTTCTAAGCCAGCTCTCTCAAACTCTTCCTTTTTGCCACTTGAAGAGAGTCCATCTTGACGTTCCAACATGTCCTGGCCTCTTCCACCCACCTCAGATACCACCTCTTTCCCCTGTTGCTTCACTTCCAAGAGGAGGAATTTCTCATCAAGCTCGCTGAAACAGCACTCTGGCTCAGCAACTGGCGTCTTGAGTTCTTCGCTATAGGATTTCACAGTGTTCTCACTGTCACAGCTATCAGCGCTGCTTCCCATGGCTTGCAGCGAGTCGTGCCCCTGAGGAGAACACATGGGAGACAGGGTGGTGTGAGGGAAAGAAGGATTAATAACATTATAATAGAAAACAGAACGCTCGCCTCTTTTCATCAACATGAAAAAGGTGGTTCTACCACAACCGCAGCATACCTTGTTAAACAATGCAATTCTATTTCAAGATTAATTTGTTCACTGGGATTCCTTTTTTTTTTTTTTACTTTCTCCAGGCAGCTGCTTACACATTTGGCTGCCTCTGACAATTTCACAGAAACTCAGGGAAGGCAGTTCTTTAAACCTCCATGGACCCAGCTTTCGTTGCTCAAGACAAGTTATTTCTCCATCTCAGAGAATTTTTTCAGACAGGCACAACGTGGGACATTTCCTCCTGGACAAATCACTGTTTTGCAACTGCATTTGCAGTGAGGCGATCAGTAGGCCGCGTATAAAATATATAGGCAGTATTTTTTTTAAGGTAATTCTCAACTTACAACATAGTGATCGTTCAAAGTTACAACGGACCTGAAAAAAGTGGCTTTTCTACTTTTCACAGTTACGACCCCCATGATCATGTGATCAAAATTCAGATGTTTGGGAACTGACTCATATTTATGATGGTTGCAGTGTCCCGGGATCCTGTGGTCAGCTTTTGCGACCTTCTGACAAAATCAATGGGGAAGCCAGATTCACCAGATTAACAACCATGTTAAGTAACTTAATAACTGTGGGGCTTCACTTAACAACAGAGGCAAGAAAGGTTGTAAAATGGAGCAAAACTCACTTAACAAATATCTCACTTAACAACAGAAATTTGGGGCAGAATTATGGTCGTAAGTCGAGGACTACCTGTATATTGCTTTTATTTCTCTTAGTTAAATTTCACTAATAACATTTTTTTAAAAAAAAAACCAACTTAAAAAGTATTCCCAATTTTAATTGTAAAAGATATTGGAGGCTATAAGGTATGAAAATCTGGAAATCATTGTCATAACTTTGGTAACCGTTATCAAGACTTGTAAAAAACAAAACAGATCTACTTTTAACTTGAGAAATCTTGACATTATCTAAAGGGTGGTTGGGAAATTCTAGGGAAGCTTACGATATAAGGCACTTACTTTCCCCAACCCTGCTTATCTCCAATTTCCAAAACTCATTATTTATTTAACCGGCTCTCGACCTTTAAAGTCCCAAGTAGACTGGAACTGAAGGACGGCCCTCTTGCCCTTCTGCTAACTTAGGTTCCCCTCCTTCTGAGCCTTCTTCTGTCTGCCTTTACCAATAAAGTCTGGCAGGCAGGAGTTATTTGTCTTTGAATACAGAGAGCCTCCACCCTTTCCCTTTGTGTCCTCAGCACCGCACATGAGTTATACAATCTCCCATTCCAAAGAGGAACTGGGTACACGGAGTCCCCGAAGCTCTACAGTCTCGGTTTTGCCCACACACTTTGTTTGTTGTCCTCCTGGTTTCTTTATTAGGCATCAGGCAGAGCCATTATTTATGCCATCGACTCCAGGGAAGCAGGAAACCAAGCGCACTTAAGACAAAGAAGTAACAGTCAGGAAGTAGGACACACAGACCCTGCAGCCCTAAATACATCCATGGAATGGGAGGGAGTAAAAGAGAAACATTAATCCAAAGAGATAGCGGTGTTTCGTTCTCTCTCTCCCTTTCTTTCTCTCGGTGTGTGTTCAAATCTTGCATGACTGCAGTGGAATGGGAAGTTCTCTCTTAGTATAAGATAGTCAAGGGAACAAGCCAAAGGCAAGAAAAGTAAATCCACAATTTAAAAAACAAGTATACTTCCTATGTTTTTTATTGTGTTTCTGATTTTGACAGTGATGTCAAATCCTTCTTAAGTAGTGAATTTAATAGATCTGATGTCTGAGTAAACTCATTCATAATTACACCACATAATTCCTTTTTAAAAATTATTTAGATCCTTTTTATAAATCTGCTGTTCGGTCTCATAGCCTCTTTAGAAATCTGCCTTTACCAGTCTACCCTTGGGCAAAGAAAATTCCTTTCCTCACTACTCCAATGAATTCTTTCTCTAAAGCAGAAAAACGCTGGTATAGAAAAAATTGCAACTTAATTATAATTTTCACCCTTCCTTTCAATTTGTCCTGACACTGACTTGGTCCCCTTTTGTTTATCCTGAGCAATGGGGGCCTGCTTTGTGGCAGAAAATGTTTGGGCTCAAAGAATGGCTTTTGCATAGGATAAGAAGGAGGTCCATACACTCTTGTTGGCATCACTGCTCTAAAGCAGGTGTGTCCAACCTGCAGCCCACAGGCCGCATCCGGCCCTGGACAGTTAGTAATGCAGCCCCACAAGATAATAAAAAATATTAAAATTAAAGGAAGCTTGTTAGTTATATCCATTTACTATTATATATATATATTATATAATAGGCAAGTCAAAATGCTGGGCAACCGTGCTCTAAAGTGATATATCTGCTTGCTTCAGTTTGACTGATATAAAATGGGTTTCCGCTGGAGCATCTCCAAGCTTAATGGGTCATAAAGTGAGTCATCTACCAAGAATTGCAGGTCATAATGCTTCTGTTCAGTATTTCACCAAGCAAAATACAAGAGTATGGAAAATGGGTAGAAAGCAAAATGTTGTTGATTCCGATTTATGTGGCAGGTATTCAGCAGAAACATAGCCCACTTGGTAGCAGCCTCAATGTCACTCAGTGCTCTTTCCCGAAGAAATTTACAAAGCCATGGCATAAACTTTTAGGTTCAAGAAAATAAACTGGCATTTCCAGAAATATTTGGCTGATTAAGTTAAGCTTTTAAAGACTCTTCCCTATTCAGTGCTATAGGCCAGAGGTCCCCAACCTTGACCACTTTATGACTTGTGGACTTCAACTCCCAGAATTCCTCAGCCCGCATGGCGGGCTGAGGAATTCTGGGAGTTGAAGTCCACAAGTCATAAAGTGGCCAAGGTTGGAGACCCCTGCTATAGGCAGTTGTGAGTACTGCATTTTTATACTGCTGCTGGTATTGTATCTGGAGAGTGAGGATTACATCTTGCAATCACAGTGGAAAAGAAATAAGAAATAGCAGCTCTTTGTAGCTAGAAGATTCTGTTGCAGCTCAATCCAACCATCCAGGTGCAAAAGAGACGTCCTGTTACTGAATTAGATTCCTAGAAAACAAGACCTTTCCCATGTTTCCTCCAGGAATGCCGAAGGGTCCCCTTGCCCACACTGCAGACTGCTTAGAATGGGGAAAGTAGAAATGAAGCAATCCAAGAAATTTACCTGCAGTTGATTGAGCAAAAAGCAGTCAGTGGAAGAATCTTCTGCAAAGCCGCTGCTGTCAGAATGCTGACTTGCTGATCGTAAGAGCTGATCTATTAGTGGGGGTGAGGAGAACGGGAAGACAAGAGAAATGTTAAATGCTCAGCAAATCTTCCAACATGTAAACAATTCTCCATTTAGCTGGCAAGAGGATACGTGCATTTATTCATTCAGCTGAGAGCCCTGACCTACCAACCCAAAAGCCGGCTTTCAAGCCTAATTGTTTCTCTGGCTCTGTTTAGCCCTTAATTGGGCCTTTAGATCAGTGGTTCTCAACCTTTTTAATGCCGCGACCCCAACCGGTCGTAAGTCGAGGACTAAACCGGTTGTAAGTCGAGGACTAAACCAGTCGTAAGTTGAGTACTAAACCGGTCATAAGTCGAGGACTACCCAACCGGTCGTAAGTCGAGGACTTTCCCTGCCCGGGAGCGCCGCACATGCGCGGTTCCGCCCCCTGCGCTGGCCGAGGCGTAGCTGGCAAGCGGCAGAGACGGAGCAGGCCGAACACCAGCTGGCCCAGCCCAAGAGAGGTAAGGCACCCGCCGGAAAAGGGGGGAAAAAATGGCGGACAAAAAAATGGCGGACAGCCTTGCTTGGCGACCCCCATGAAATGGTTGATCGACCCCAAATGGGGTCCCGACCCACAGGTTGAGAACCACTGCTTTAGATGGTTAATTTCTTTCTTTACATTATATGATGACACTTTATTCTGAGGTGCTGGGGCCACCCCTCATTTTATTCTCAAGACAAACTTCTGGAGTGAACAGTACTGAGTATTATGATGTAACCTAAAAGGAGCTAATGAAATTCTCTGGTTACGACTGGACTTTGAACCTAGTTCTCCAAATTCACAATTAACATATTAATTAATGAAACATCATTCCCCCCCCCCCAGAAATTAGACTTTCCAATCCTGCTGATTTTTTGCAAGGTACTAAAAACCTGGCTTTGCCATGATGTCTAGGATCCTGATAGCATGAGTGAGCTTTTTTCATGACTAAACGAGTATTTATAAACATTCTTATCTGCTTTTATTTCATTTTTTGTCAGGTGCAAGAAATCAGGAAGCCAGGGGGTTCAAATGACTATAGGTTTATTGTATGCTAAAGTTTTCCACAAGAATCTGAACTACTAATGATCAAAGCAAATTGGCGGTAGATAAGAGTCAATGAAATTCAAGATAGGCTGGACTTTAATAATAATAATAATAATAATAATAATA
>NW_015387583.1:443101-445572 GCF_001527695.2 Protobothrops mucrosquamatus
CTGTATATTTAAAAGGATGCGGTCTCCATGTCTCCAGAATATGGATATAAATGTAGATATTGCATCTGAATGAATATAAATGAATGAATGAATGAATGAATGAGATACTGTATCTCAATGTTTTAAGTATTTTTGAACTTTTGAGTATTTGTTTACTTAAAAAAAGTAGAACTCTATTTTGATTTTTTTGTTTAAAGAGACATTCAAGTCATGTACTTTTCTGAGGGTAAACAAAAGTGACACACCTCTTGTACAGAGCCCCAACTAAAGAAGAGTTTAGCTTCTTTGTTGTTCAGCTAGGATTGAAGCAGGCTAAGCTTAGAACTGAACAGAACCTATGGTATATCTCCTTCAAGCCAGCTCAAGCATGGCTTAGCATGCTATATGCTGCAGCTTCACCCACAACTTTTCCAGCTGATGCAAGAGCGTTTGGGAAAATAGCCCATGTTCTATGTGAGGCAGACTTTAAAACATTCCAACAGGTCCAGCATATACAACAACAACAAAAAAGCCACAGAGTGGTGATTTTCAACAATAGACTTGTATAGACACATTTAAAATGTACAGCTAGAGTAAATACTTTTGATGATCCAAAAGCAATCCTCTTTTCGCGCTCCTGGACCACATTACTTGCAAAAACTGTACAGTTTATAAGGAGGGAAGTAATAAGCAGATTGTAGACATTTCTAAACTAACAGAAACTTCAAGTGTTTTACACCCTTAAGATCAAACACAGCTTTAAAAAAATCAGAACAAATGAAGTGGAATTCCAAGTGCTCTATAATCTTCTAGACTAGATCAAGGCAAATTAAAGTCAATTTTTACGCATTGAAAACACATCCTCAGACATTATTAATATGTTGCTTCTAAGTGTAAATAATCTGATTATTTACACAAATACATAGCTGAGAGATGAACAGCAGTTAGTTTTGGGGAAAGACTTCCAAATTTTTCCTCCCTCCTATTAGAAGAATGTTGGCCTTATTATGTGTGGTTTTAAAATATAACACAGATGGCACTCTTGTAATCAAAATAAATAAAACACAGCAAGGCCCTTTATTGTTTTTTATCCTCAGCTTGCATCTCTCCCTCCCTCCCTCCCTCCCTCCCTCTCTCTCTCTCTCTCTCACTCCCCCCTCTCCCTTTCCCTCTCCCTCTCTCACCAATGAATTTTCATATTGCAAAAATAACATGCTTGGAATTCCATTTTAAACAAGAAGGGTGCTCAGGAGAATGTCCAAACATAAGACTACTGCATTGTAGCAGTGGTCATGGATCATTTACATTGAAGAGCTGCTGAAACTGCAGCCATTCTTCACATAATACAAGCATTTAAAGGGTCCTAAGTGGCCCTTTAAGGTTTGAAGAGCTCAGGATACAATTGGTTGAATCTAGCTTTTCTTTCTGCCTTTGGCGCTATCCTACAAATGGAATTTACTACTGGCAGCAAAAAGGGAGAGTTGAAGAGGCGATTTTACCCAGAATAGCAGATGTTTAGGGTTTAGGAGGTGGGCTGGGGAGAATTTCATGAAAGTTGCCTCCCCTTTTCTACCAGTGGACACACTCTGCTGAATAAGCAGCATTCCACAAATGAAGCATGTTTGTGTTTATACTTGCATCTGTCTAGGCAGGCATGCCCACACACAGAAATATATATAAATAGAACGTGCTACGTATATAAATAGAACATGCTACGCAAATGTGCTTGTCTTTTCAATAATAGAAATAATGAAGCAAATGTTAAGTGGAAGGAATCAATAAACAATCTCATTCCACTCTGTGCTAAAGCATGCCCTTGCAATTCTAATGAATATGTTATGATCTGAAGATTTCCACTCAGAAAACATCCTATAAAGTTCTTTGAAATGTCCCACTATGCTCACTGCATCCTGATTAATAATAAAGCTTTGTCTGATTGCAATCTTCCTCAGCTGTAAGAACAGCTTTGCCAGATCAGACCAATACACATCATCTTTTTGTTTCTTTCTGAGATCTGCCTTAGAAGTATAATGTGGACTTACTCTTCTCCAGCCACCGCTCCTCTGCAACTAGTATTTGGAGGTAGGCTGTCCTGTATCCCTAGGTAACACTGAATGTTCAAGACTAGCCCTTAATTAGATCTTTCATGAATTTATCGCCTCCCCTTTTAAAACCATCCAAGTTGATGGCCATTGCCACATCCTGTGATAATGAATTCCACAGTTTAATTATGAGCTGTGAGACCTTCTGTCTGTTTTAGATTTCCTTCCAGACAGTTATCTTGGAATAGCCCCTGGTTTTACTCTTTTGAGAGAGGGAGAAACTCTCATCTCCTTCTCCACATCGTGCATGATGTTATATATCTGAATAATAATAATAATAATAATAATAATAATAATAATAATAATAATAATAATAATAATAATAATAATTATTATTATTATTATTATTATTATTATTATTATTATTATTATTATTATTATTATTATTAT
>NW_015387583.1:445744-459343 GCF_001527695.2 Protobothrops mucrosquamatus
CAGACTTTTTTGTCTTTCTTATCGACAATTGTTAAGTCTGGGGTGTTATGTTGCAGGTGCTTGTCTGTTTGAATTCTGAAGTCCCAGAGCAGTTTAATTTTATCATTTTCTATGACTTTCTCTATTTTATGATCCCACCAGTTTTTGCTTACAGGCAAATGATATTTCTTGCAGATCTTCCAATGCACCATTGTTGCTATTATTATTATTATTATTATTATTATTATTATTATTATTATTATTATTATTATTATTATTATTATAAAAATAAATTCCAGATTTTAAACGAAATTGTCTCAAACATTTTAGCCATGATTGAGCCCCTTGATCATTTTGGCTTCCATCCTTTTGTACCATTTCCAACTGTCATGTCATGTCAACCAACAGGCTATGCAGTTATTTTTGTTTATGTAATTTATAAGAAATAACAAAAGCTGAAGACTGGAACGTGGGAAAAATCACTGCATGTATGTCTACTATTCAGTAGGATCAACAGTAGAATAGGGAAGGTGTTCGACTAGGAATAGTGAAGTTCTGTTAATAAATGAAGGGCTGTGGAGTATGGTTGGATAAAACATGTGAGGCTGCTGCAAAAATAAAACATGGAAAAGAAGAAATCTACAAGCTCAGACCTAAGCTTTTTAGAAGGAAGTGACAAGAAAATAATGATCAAGGCCATAACTTCTAATTTAGCTCAAACAAAATGCTAGTGGTCCAGGGTTCTTCCAAATTAAAGGATTTTAGGAAGCCAAACCTTTAAGAGTTGCCACTAGCCAGAATTATGTCCCCGATAATCAAATAAATCCACTCACTATAAAGCAGATTCACACAGGAATGTTTCTATTCCAAACTGTTAAGATATCTGAATGTTAATTTTTTCCTTGCACAGTTAGATATTTATTTTTAAATGTGTATTTGAATTTTGGCAAATGCCAGTAAGGCAAACCTCATGGCCTGTATAAGATGTACCCATTAGGCCATCCATGAATAAAAAAAACCCCATGATTTCCTGAATCAACATTTCTTTAACAATATTGAATATTGTGCATGCTGAACATTTCAGCAACACCTCTTATTATAGTACATAGCAAATGAGACTTTTTGTTCCAGTCCTGTCCTTCACCAAAGGAAACCAACCCTGTGAGAAAAACATACCTCTACTTGGGTTATGTAATAACAAATACCAATGCTGAACACACAAAAGACAAACTTGTTTCCCATTAATTAAAATTCATTATCTAAAAGGAACATCACATTAACTGTACTGGAGAACTGAGCTTTTTCTCCCTAAACAATGTGTTACTAAGTTAAGCTGATAATGATGAACACTTACATTAAGAAAGAAACACTATTCATAAAATAGACAATGCAAATAAAAAAAGCCTGCTGTTAATACAAAGAAATGGAATTACAAATTCTATGAATTTAATATTAAAATGCTAACACATTTTATCTTTATGCCTAGGCTTTTTTAAACAAGGAAGCAAACCAATGGGATAATGCATATTTTACTGCAACCTCGTTAAGTTACTGCTAGCAGCTGCAGTCTGATCTTTGAACAAAGCTATGAAAAATATATTATCAGTTTAACAAAGAAAACGAAAACAAAATCAAAGTAGTAGCTTTGGAGGCAAGTCATAAGCAAACAAGATAAAAATAATACATCTGTTGTGAACAGACTTACGAAATAAGCAGTGGAAACAGATTGACAGATAACTAATGAGATACCACCCAAACAAACCGCTAAGGATTTTCACACAGGATTTAAACCAAGCCTAAAGAGCTCAAACTCACAGATTTAGTCTGGTAGTAACTGCTTATTAAATACACTTATAACCAATGCTTTTTTTCTAAAAAAAAAAAAAAAAAAAGGTGCTGGAACTCACACATGTCATACAACCTGCCTTGCCTATCCTACAAAAAAGGTGCCGGAACTACGTTCTGGGCATTCTATGAGAAAAAAAGCCCTGCTTATAACTAAACTAAGAGTAGACGGTCAGATATATGTGTGTTTAAGCTCCTGAGCCAGGATATAAACATACATACTGCATTCTCAACCTGCTAACAACAGTCACATTCTGAAGGAAAATTACAGCTGTTTCATTCTATGTTCAAAGTAAAGTGTGATCTTTGTTGATTAATTTTCCTGATCAAGGAGTGGACAGCTATTCTCTTTGCTACTGTAGTCTAAACCATTTATTACTCCAAACACAGGGCCTTTCTTTCCATTCCACTTTGTTCTCCTATAGTGAGTAGCAGAAGGATGCAATTAATGTGGACACTCAACAAAGGTAAAAACTACATGAGCATTGCTATAATCAGTCACTGTATGCCCTGATCTGGAAATAGAAAGTACAGTCCTAGAACAGTCTTACAATGGAGGAAACCTCACCGAACACACTTGAGACTTAACGCTTGTATCTTAATGCTAATGCGTAGAGCTCCTCTGTCTCAATGGCTGAACACAGAAAACTTTTGTATCATCAGCACTTGGAGAATAATAAAAAAGCTTTTTGGTCTGGGATATGTCATTTTAAGGTTCAAAACAGTCTTTTTAAATGACAGGGCATCCTTCGCTGATATACATATATATTGCACCACTTCAACTTCTCCACCCTACAACTGGTGAAGGATCAGAAAAGTCAAACCCTTAATTAAGATTACAAGTCTGATGCAGCCTCTGTCATTTTAGGATGCCGTTTCACAAGAAGACATTATGATTTTAGATCTAATTAAAGGGCAGACTAGCAGGTTATGGGTGGGCCACTATTTAAAAAGCTTAAAGTACTTGGGTCGACATTCAGTGGTGAGGATGTTTCAGGAGGAACAAGAGGAGGGGGGGGAAATCTACTCACCTTTTTTTGTTTTGATTAAAGCCCGCTGACTTGCGTTAGAAGCGTGTGGAATCTCTCCCTCTGTGCTTTGAATCTGCAGGGAAAAAAATCAGTGCATTTTTAAACCTATGCTTGCAGGCAATAAGCTTTCTAGTGAATATGCATGGTATTTATACCTTGCATAACTGGCTATTTAGTAATTAACAATTCCAAATACAATAAGCTTGGCAAACCAATGGAGTCCATTATTGCTGTTTATTATTGGTGTATCTTGTTCAGACTTCCTGGAGTGATAATGCTAAAGTTGGAACACACAGAAACAATAAAATGTGAAAAAGCTGTGACATCAGTAATTTAGGATAAAAGGCTTTTTTAAGAACAATGAGGCAGACTCAAAAAAAAAAAATCAGCGGCATATCCCATGAGGTTTCCTTTTGGAAAACTTTTAGGCAAACAAACGCAGAAAACTCAGTAGGGGGGGTGTCGGGGAAAAGAAGGTTCTAGTCTAACTGAAACTCAAGAAAACCATGATAGCTAGTTTGTACATTTCACAAATGTCTTGTTCAGAGGCTATGTTAAAAAAAAAAGCAAGAAGAGAGGAAAGGAGAAAAATATATTCAAGATAACGCTTCTATTCTATCTCCTAAAGAAACATTTTAACTTTCTCAGTGCTCCACAAAACTTCAAGCCTAAATAAATACTTCTGAAAAATTAAAAGCTACCCCAGACTACTTTCATTTTTCGTTGATGCTGTGTGTCTTTTTACTGTTTTACTACATGAATATGGCAGATTCATCCTCCAAAGATTACAAATCTAAAACACAATGTCTTACACTGGGAAATACTGCAAGGTTCAGTGTGCATGCCCCCCCCCTAGGAAACAACAAAAAGAAACTAGACAGGAAGTTTTTGTTTAAAGAGGAAAAAAAAACAGTGCCCATTTTTGGATGTACACCACAAGACAACTGATAGAAGCTCTCTGGATTAACTTGTTCCTTATGAAAAAATGATAATCCAATTAACTTTAAAATATTTTGGATTATCTGGTCCAAAGCTACCAATCCAAGGAAGAATAGCTATGTTTAACAACAATTGAGAGCTAGGGAATTGTGAATGTACAGAATTTATATGCTGAAAAGTCGTATTTTCCCTCCTTCCAAAAAACAAATAAATACCATGAACACACGCCTGACAGGAGCATAAAATGACAAGCTTACAGCATAAGATGTTGGCTGAAGTCCCATTTATATACAATGGACTACATTATACATAACCTATTTAGTATCTGTGAGTTTGCCTTTGGGAAAGAGAAGCAACTGATCCACCATGCAGCCCTCCTCCTCCTCCTCCTGCTCCTGCATAGTCCTGTCCCAGAAGCAGGTGCCATTTTGGGAATGGCACGAGCCGCTTCATGCATGCCATCCTGCAACAGGACCTTCCTGGGAGTGGCTTGCAATTCTCACAATCTGAGAATTGCAGGCGCTTCCAAAATGGTGCCCACTTCTGAGAAGCAACCACACTGCCTCCATATAGGAAGGCCACATGGATTAGCTGTTTCTCCTTCCCAAAGGCGATCTTTGGAAGTAGTGTGATGGACCAAGGCATGGAAGGGTGGATGGGAGCCAGAGGGATGGGAAGCAGAACGGGGTGCCTCAGAGGTAGGGGAGGCCCTGGGAAGCCATATGTGAACTGGGGAAGTGCTGCAGTGCAGGCCTCCTAGGGCTTCCCCTATCCCCTGAGTGGAACTCCGTGATCCTCTCAACAATCGCAATGGCGAGAGCAGGGAAATATGAACTCAATTTAGGGTCATAAGTCAAGGACCACTTGTACTGCTTTTTCTTTCTCCCTTTGAAGTTCCACTTGCCCAAGTATCTTCTTTCCCCAAATCCTGGATTCTTCTTCAAAAACTGTGGTCCTTTTCAATCATTGTGAAGCTACCATTTTTTATTTTGAATAGTGTTATTGTTCTTGATTTTATCTTCAGAGCCTTTCCCCAGGCACAAAATGAACTAGTTCACCTCTGAAGCTTTAATATAAAATAGAAGTGCTCTCAATATAATCTAAGTAATTCAAGCAGTATCTTAAATAAAGCACAGAATATGTTTGATTTCATTGGCTTTTAGGTACATTTCCTTGTTATTTGTCCTCTCAGCATTGTAGACATAGGAAACATGTCTTCACATTTTTAGAAGCCCTCTAAAATCTAGTAACACATGGAACTATAAATAGCCCTTTTAATTACAGAGAAGGTTATGTTCAAAATGTGCAGACAAACTGCAAGGACAAAACCTTTCCACGATTGTTTTTAATCTAGAGGTAGTAATTAACATAAACTTGAAACTCTATGGTATTTAATTCTAAGATTCCAATTTCAATCTGGGGAATTTCAAGACATCTTAACATGAGTGATTATTATTCTGGTGTTTTTTTAAAATATCTTACGGAGCAAAAAAAGGAAAGAGAGTTCCAAGAGACAGTAAAAAAGAATATTAGTCAAGTCTCACACATTTTGCCTCATACAGGTTGTTTCAAGAGAACCGTAAAAGAGGAAGATGAAAACATACATCAAACATTACGTTTGTTATACTGTGCAACTAATAGGTCAGAACACTTGCTTTTTAAATTAAAAATATAAACATTGTATTATTATATAATTGTTACATTATAGAGACACCTAAGTATATCTAAACACTGCTTATTTAATCTCCTTGAATCTAAAAAGACACATGATTTCATAAGTTGGCACATATTCATGCTATTAAGAAAAAGATTTTTTAAATATAAACATGTGTCAATATTTTTGAAACCAACATTTAAAAAAAAAAATTGTAGAAGTGAATTTTTAACAAACTTGGCTACCTGCTGAATAACAAATAAGATAGTATTTTTACAAATATATGTAGCCAATAGTAAGACAGCAATTTTAAGATGTTTTGATTTTTATTTTTGACGGCACGACTAAATATTGGCTGATCTGTAAAATATGACCCTTTGATGATCTGAGACAATGAGGGGAGCTGGACAGAGTAGGCCTTTATAATCTTTGTAATGGTGAGGCACCAGACTTGAAATGTGAAGTTCAAGTCCTGATTTAGGCATGAGGCCAGCTGGATGACCTTGGCCAGTCACTTTCTCTCAGCCCTAGGAAGGAGGCAAAGGCAAACTACTGTTTGAAACCTTGGGAAGAATATTGCAGGGACTTGTCCAGGTAGTATCTAGAAATAACACTAATTGACACTATCTAAAAGAATCCCTAGTAATATTTAAAATATGATAAGAAAAATGAAGATCAACTATATTAAAAATCCCATTTTAATAATTGTCTCACACCAAAAATGTCGGAATGCTTATTTCTGTTGTCTTTTCCTTCTCCTATAAGTTTCCGTTCATTTCAAAGGACTGCAAAAGTTTTTTAGATAGCAGGAATTCAGCTCGACCTGAGAGATTAATTTTACTTCAGTTTAGTTTCATGTTGACACTGGAGTTAATACATGCTTAATACACCTTTGCAACACTGGTATCTTATTTATAATTTTCTTTGAGGAAAAGAGCTATACTATATGTGGGGATATGTTGGAGTCTTTTCATGAAAACTTCTGTCCTCAGAAGCTTTATCCAGCTTGTATTGCTGGTTACATTGTAGAGTCACGAACTCCAATTTTCGTGAGTCAGAATTGTGTTCCAAAATGTAATCTAATGCAATGCTATTTGTCAAGTTGGAATAGCTAAGAGATCCATCACGTTTGCTATTTCTGTTTCTTTTAAAAGGTTCTTTGGATTCTCAGAACAAAGTAATATTTGTCACTCCCTAAAAGGAAGATTAAGCACTGATTAGATCTCTACTATCAGTCAGAAGCTGCATGCAGGGCAATGTGAGGGCCTCTACTGCATGAATGGACTGGGTGCACCTGACACTCTTGTTTGCCCAGCATAGAGAAATAGCTCTCCATACCAACATGGGAAACCCCTAGCGAGCACGGTGGACTTATTTGCAAGGCTGAATTGGAAGTATTCCCATTTAGTTGTCTTTATACATCCTGCTATTGAGGCAGAATGATTAAACTACAATACGAAACACATACCAAAACAACAGTCTTGTTGTCAGCCACAATATGCTAGCAAGTGGATTTTGACTTAATTCTGAATACCAGTAAAAAGGGAACCATATAACTGCTAAATGAATGTGTATGTAGGATCATGATTACTTTTACTACACTATCCACATCAGGCTTACTCAATCTGTGTCCTTCAACGAGGCTAAACTCTCATAGTTAGCCTTTCACCCTGACATATTATGGAACACATCCAGAGGGTGCCACCTACGGGGGAAAAAAATCCTATACAGAATTCCTACTCGCTTATAAGCAACTATCCACACATACTTCCTGTGTGAGACTGGAGACTCTACCTATTCAAAAGTCCTTGATCATACACAACGACTTATTGACATGCTTAATATTGATAAGGCAGGAGTCAGAATTTTGGTATCCCTGTCCAAATATTTTGGACTACAACCTCCACTGTTCCTGCCCAATGGCCATACTGGTTAGCCTGTGGAAACTATAGTAAAAAAAAAAATCTGCAAGGCATTCAGTGTTATATACTTGTTGAATATGAGTAATGTTGGAATGGTGTAAGAAGCGTTCCAAGATGAGAGTATAAAAACATAAGAAGAAAAATCACAAGAGATGAAACTAAGAAAAAAATAGAAAAATGTGACTTTTCTGATATAAAACCAAAAAGAAAGATACCCTTTCAAAACTGCTATTAAGAGGTGCCAGGTTGGTTAAGCAAACTCCAAAGTCTGCACTGCTTTCTTAAGGGAACCTGGCCCCCTTAATTCACAACTCCATTTTCAGACACTTCCTCAGCTCTAAGTTGTTTTTGGTGATAAAATTGCCTAGTTAAATTTTTTTTTCATAGCATACATTCTGACAATACTGCTTTATTAAAATAGAAAATCTAAAATCAAAGGACTTCCTTTCAGGAAACTAGCCTATTTTCAAGATACCGAACTAAAGCATTGTGTTCTTGTTATCACTATTTAAAACGAACAGAATAAATACTATTGACATGAAAACGGTTTTGAGCTTCATCCAAGGAAGCAAAATAGGGATATTTCAGCATGCAATTTGCAGTAATATCTTCAGAACAGGAGGGAACGTGGAACCAAATATTAGCTCCAACTCCTTTTGGCCCTGTCTCTGAACATTATATTCTGGTTCAAGATAAACACCCCAAAGTAAAACTGGCTTTAAATGTGGAGAGACCCTTGGCTGAAGATAGGGACGCATCTCTGCCAAACTCTAATAAGTCTCCACGAGCTTTCCAGAATATGGACTTTCCTGATGGAAGGCAGCAGCAAATTGACTTTCAACTAGAAAAGTTACTGGCAAGTAGACTTCCTTTTTGAGGTTCCAGGATGCACTGAGGGAATATCTCTTTGGGATCTTGGGAAAACAGTAAGACAATACACTTCCTATTCAACTGCTACTGGTGATTTTTTACATCTAAGTAAAGATGGAGGGAGAAAGAGATGTTAGAGGGCTCAAGTTATTAGTTATTCTAAGTGCTATGAGCAACACTACCATATGGCATAGCTAATTGGGCACAAGCAGTGCTTTTTTTGTAAAAAAAAAAAAAGGTGCTGGAACTCACACATGTTATACAACCCGCCTTGCCTACCCTACAAGGTTCCATCCAAAAAAGGTGCCGGAACTCCATTCTGGGCGTTCTATGACACAAAAAAGCCCTGGGCACAAAAATTAAAATATGCGCTTCAACCATAACATGGAAACTTAAAATAGATTGAACACCGCTAGTATACTCCCCAGAAAGGCCAGTATAGCCATGACCTAAGCCGGGGGGGGGGGGGGAGCCAACCTTGGCTCTTTTATGACTTGTGGACTTCAATACTCAGAATTCCTGAACCAGCCATGCTGACTCAGGAATTCTAGGAGTTGAAGTCCACAAGTCATAAAAGAGCGAAGGTTGCCTACCCCTGACCTAAGCCTTTGTTTCCAATCCCTCTGTGTCTCTCTTCCACAAACACACAAATCTGAGGGCCTTTAAATATCCTAGGTAGATTTAATTGGGGGGGGGGGGTCTGTTCAGCCATGTGGATAGCAGCCAATTATCACATCTGAGCAGATTCAGGAAGTATTCTGAAGAGGAGCTATCTAGTTTAACAGCCATTTGTCTGAAATGGTATAGGGTTTCCTGCCTGAGCAGGGGGTTGGACTAGATGACCTCCAAGGTCCCTTCCAACTTTATTATTATTATTATTATTATTATTATTATTATTATTATTATTATTATTATTAATTACCCTGAATATAAATTAAATCCTATGAGTAAAGCCATTCTGACTGATAGGTCAGTAAAAGAGCTGGCCAAAATTATTTGAACTTGCTCAACAATACAAAGGCCTTTAATGTCTTCATAGCTCCGCATGTCTGCTTTGAACGTTTCCCCACTGTCTGATTTTGCATATGCATGCAAACACTACCATGTGCATGCACTCGGAGGAAGCAATGGGTTAAATGATGAAAAGTACATTACAGTATTACAACCAAAACTCTATTCATTTTGCGTATGTGTTGTGGCATCATACACTCATACATAAAAGACAGACCCTTAATTATGGTATCTTGTGCCACAAATATTTTTCTTTTTAATTTGGCATCATGATTCAACAAATACTTCCACAAACTGCATTTATTTGCAATCCTCCAAATGATTTTGCCCAGCCCAAGTCAATAACCCCATACCCAAAGAATTAAACAGCATTCTTACTTGAGAGTGCAGAAAAATCTCCTTTTCTTAAAAGCGTAACAGATACCCATTTGTGCAAGCCACTTTTTGGAAGAGAAACTGATGAAGAGGTACACTAAGCCAATCACTTTAGATAATTTAGATCATTTTACTAAAATTTTGCATGAGGAGTGAATGGCAAATTTAATCACATGGAATACACAGAGGTATTAGAAATCCTTGCTACCAGGAGAGATATTGGCAATAAGGCAGTACATGTCTCTGCTGAAAGTTAAGCAAGGCTGTAAACCCAAAGGTGCAGCAACAAGCAATCTCAGGAGAGGAGGTTTTGGACCTGCAGGAAGTTTTCTGGTTTTTTTATGTGTGCACTAACAGCTCTCTTATGGCATACCATTTCTTGGGTGTTCCTGGACAACAACAGAATTGGAGGCATAAGCAGGATCTACTGGTAGATTTCTGGTTCATTTGCATTTGATTGCCAAATGTTTTTATTTTCCAATCAGACTGTAGAGATGAAAGAAACTTTGGAGCACTGTTTTATGCAACTCAACGGTGATCCCATTTCTAATGCAGAAAATAAGCTTCTGACCCGAGACACTGAGTCAGAGGTATAGTAAATCTTTTAACGGTAAACTGCTTTAACTGCTTCATAAATGAGACTTCATGGGTCTCCCTTTGTTCCTTTTTAATCAGAATTTCTCCACCAAAAAAACACAACAACACTCAGCTTCTTGCATGCCAGATCACCAGAACTGCCATTTTGCTGAAAAGTTCAGAAGCAAATTCTGATTATGCCATTTAGTTTTCTCTTCCCGTCTGTTTCGGAACTGAAGTTTCAGATACTGAAATCTAAACAGAAGCAGAAATGGCCTCTATGCATTTGAATCAGTTCTGCCACAGAAAAGAAAAAAGACAGATGCTGGAATAGGAATGCCATTGGTAAAAATCAAAGTAAGATCAGAGCAAAATCAGGCAGCTTGCAATAGCAGAGTTAAAGAACAGGGAAGACATAAAATAGAATATTTATTTATCGTATTATAATATACTATGTACATAGAATACATATACACTTCTCCTTAATGTAGCATCCATAGGAAACATCTCCTTTTAAAGCTGATTTCTGTAAAAATATGACAATTGGAAGACAGATAAACTCTAAAATGCTGGGAAGCCGAGATTTGTACTCAATAACAAGTTGCTACCTTCAACTATAGCTGCACCGCAATCTCTAAAACTACATACAACACACAACTGAAACATTAACCGCAGCTCCTTTAATAGTCTTTAAACAAAACAAACCCCAAAGCAAAAAGACATAGATGTCTCTGCAAGGCAAATTACTACTGTTATCAATGCATATAAACATCCATCTTACAAGCCATTTGCTAGGTCTCAGTTTGCAAAGGCGACTCCGTGACTTCATTTGCTCCTAGGGCTCTGCTGGAGTTTCTTGTCCTTCCTTTCCCACTGGGGGATTAGGCGGTTGGGGTGGGATAAGGGGCTGATCCCATTCCCTCACCCGCCTCTGCTGCGGGCCACAGGGTCAGAATCCTGCCTGCATTTCTATTTGCAACCTTTGCCCTGTTTCCCTCCACCCTTCCACATCTCCTTTGCCAATATCAATAAGGATGCCAGCACAAATGCATCCAATTGGCTGAGAATGCAGAGGCCAGAACTCCTGGGAAAGCTGTGCCTTGACTCACTCTCCCACGCTGGCTATCTTGACAGCAGCAGACTTCCGACAGAAGCCCCAGCCGCAAGGACTTTGGGACAGCATGGAAAACTGTGCCCTCAATATCTCTCTGCCATGATACGTGCAAAGAAAACATTCCAAAGTCAAACTTGGAATGAAGAAAAAGCAGACCTTTAGGGCACTCCCCACACTGTCTCATAGTGTTTTTCTATGCCCAAGACAATTAGAAAAAAAACAAAAGAAGAAAAAAAAAAGAAAGTGGAACTTATCCTCATTTCTGCCATTAATAGTTAGGTTCCTCACTTCTGTGAACTAACCATAAACCCATAAGCATAACCTGGTCACATTATTTCAGGCATATTTCTAAATTCCTAAATTTATTGGTCAAAAACAAATGAACCCTCGTATGTTAGCCTGATATGAGAACATCATAGTGAGCAAATATTTTGCAGTTTCAGAAGAGATCTAGGGTTTGGATAAAAAATAAAAAATGGCGCAGCCAAGAGGCAAACAAAGGTGTTTTAATGCCTTCATCAAAATTGGAATTGCTTAGACTTGTCACATGAGTAAAATTATTAGCATTAATCATGTCAGGACAGAGATACAAATAGTATCCATTTAACATATTTAGGGATGAAATCCAGTAACTTGAAACATACCTAGAATAAGAATATATAACTTGGAACTCTACAGAATGTTACGACCAAATTCAAGTTGTTACAGCTGGCATAAATAACAGAAAGGAATGGTGTAAATTGTAGTCCAGATTATCTGGAGAACACCAGGTTACTTATTCCTGACCTAAAAGGATAAAGCTTTAAATTCATCCACTTGTCTATCTAATTCAGTATTACCCACACTGGAATAAGAGCTTCTCATTAAATTGTAATAGGTTGACAAGCCTGTTTTAGAATTTAAAATATGGTTCTTATGTAAGTCCCACCTAAAATGAACACAAATCACGTCGTCAGTTTTAATAGTCATATGGAGCTCCAAAGAGCATAAATAAACAAATAAAGTTAAGAGGCCACAGGCTGCTACATCTCTAACAGTAACTAACAATAACAAACATGCTGTATCTCTGGCTGGTTTTAAAGCACAATTTAAACAGGAGCATCTCAAGAGTATAATCTTCCTTCACATTAGTAACCCCAACCCCTTTTTATGACCATACCTATAGATGAAATGCTCACTAAAAATGGATTAGGGTTGCACATGAAGCCATGAAGGTTTAAAATTGTAGTTTAAGATCTTCTACACTGGGTACCAAAGAACCATTTTAGCAGCTTATCAAAACTCTGTATCCAACATTTGTGTGGTCTACGGGGAAAAACAACTCTCGAAAGTCCCCTACATAGTTCTACCAACATCTACCAGGTACCAAACTGGAGAAAGATTGTGCAGAATATGAAGGAGAATCAGCAGGTGAGGAACTACAACATCAAAGCAACAATAATCCTTATCTCTTTCCACATACCTCCTCCATCTCAAAGGAGTCCTTCTGCTGCAGCATGAGGCTGGCAATAGACGGAATGGTTAGTGGAAGAGAGGCCTCTTTATCAGCCACTGAAGTTGCAGGTATTTGAATTGCCCTGATATCTAGATGTTCAGAACTAGTTGACTCCAGAGTATCACCTACGAGAGTAGAAGAGTTCATAGCAGCAATCTTTTCATGAAATCCACCTGAACGTCCAAAAGAGTTATTATTTTGCTTATCTTCATAAGAAATAGAATAACCTTGAGTTTCCTGTTGAACGCTAGTGCCAGGAGAAAGTTCTGAAGAATCCAGAGCTCCTAGTAGGCTGGACTGATTGCAAGGTGCTTCTTCTTTTACTGTTGCCAACAAAGATGCTTTGAAGTGTTTTGGAGTTTTCACTTCTGGTTCTTCACTCCCATTTTCAGATTTGCCCTTCTCAGTAGATAGACTGCTGCTGCCATCTCCCGCTTGAGGGTTCCCATAGAGATTGAGTTTAGACAGAGTCTTCATCAAACGATTTGCTGTGTTACTTCGTGTTAGAGGAGGTGGGCTGGATGCCTCTTTACTGGAAGAGATTGAATTCATGCTCCCAATTTTCTGCAAGGGAGTGCCAGAAACTTGAGAGTACAAGGAAGAGAATGCATTGGCCACAGTAGTAAGCACTTCAATCTGACGAAAGCGGCCTGGCAAAAAGACAAAACCAAGTGACAAAAAGAACAAAGGGCAGCCCTGTACAAGTGCAATATTGAAACAACAAATGAACTTGAAACTTGTGAAGTTAAAAACAGAAACACCAGAACATCAGAACCAAAGCCAAGTCC
>NW_015387584.1:0-104605 GCF_001527695.2 Protobothrops mucrosquamatus
TATGTAATGCTAAATTAGTTCAAAAACCACTTTGTGTACAAAAATTAAAATGCCTTTTTAAAAGATAAAACTTCTATCTCATCATTATATTTAACTAATCATACTTCAGACTGTGTCTGAACATTTGACAAAATCCCTGAGAGTATTGACTTCTGGTTAAACTTAATAATTCCCAGGGGGGTTGCTGTCTTTACCTGAATTTAGGTTTTGGTCATGATTTTTTTTTTTTGTAGTCTGATTACCTTAGACATAGGAAAACATGCTGGATCAGGAAATATACCTACACATCTACATTTCATAGGAAAATACACATTATTGGGAGATTGCTATAAACTGGGCATAAGACCTATTTTGCCATACTGCATAAAAGTTTGCACTTCGCTTCCTCTGTATAAAGACTGAGCAATCTTCTCAAGGATCCCTGCCAGTAACTTCTCATTCTCATTGGGCAACGGTTGTCCTGAATCTAGTGAGCTGCTAGAGGAGAGCAAGCTTTTGCCAGAGGATAGAACGCCTTGCATACAAGAAGCAAACAGCTAAAAGAACACCTGTGTCCTACTGTATGTGAACAGTGTTCCACTAAGCCTCTGGTTTGCCATAAAATGGTGCCGTCTGCAATACTGTAATCAGTGATGAGGCTTGAAGGATGTCCTGCTTTCAGAACATAGCAGCTTGAGTAATGGACTCCTGTGGGTGGGGCTTAGTTCTAAGGGGGTTGGGTTTGCCTAGTTGCTAGGCATCCATTATGATCTTGTGCATCAGACGCAATCTCAAGTAGGCCAAGCAGGTAGCTGGCCTGAAGAATTGGTGCCATTTATCCTTTTCCACCATGACATACTCCCTGCAGTTTGGACTTGTCAATGCTGCAAACAGATACCTGACCGCCGAACCTTTCCGTTTCCAGGTGGCAGCCACAGGCAAGCAATTGAAGCCTCGTCAGGTGTGGGTACTGCAATTTGTGACCCCACATGGAGCTGGAGCAGCTGGCCCAGGAGAAGGGGCTGTCCAAAAAGTTCACCTTATCAGTGCCCTGAAACGCTACTTAGCAGCTGACCCAAACGGCAAAGTCACCTGTGACCAGGATAAGCCAGGGCCTCAGACGTTCTTCCTGCTGCATCAGTATCCAGATGGCAAGGTGCAGTCATTCGGGCCAAACACACCTATTGATTATATATCCCGAGCCACAGAATTACAGCCAAGTTATTTACAGTACTATCTAGGGTTGATTTGGTGGGACTGGGCTGAGGTAAAAGGGTGGGAAGGAAAGGATGGGGAGAAAGAAAAAGAAAATGGGAGTTGTTTGCTGTGAAAAAAAAAAAGAACCGTTTGCTGTTCTCCCATATGTGGTGAGCTTCTTATGGTTGCAATGCACTGGTCTCTATAAATGGCAGAAGTTAAAAGTATGTGGTGCTTGGGAACTAGTTGATTCTTAGTTTGTACCTAGACCTAAAGAAATCAAGTTGGTAGTTTTCAATGTCCTACTGTTGGGCATAGACTGAGTATACTTACCTCCAACTATAACCAAAATCCTTAATAAAACAGCTAGTGGACCAAATACAGAGTTTGTTCTTACTACTTAAAATATGCTGTTCAACTATAATGTGTTGGTAGAAAAAGAATCTGGATCTTTACAGCAGAAGGGTCTGGACCAGGATGTGCCATAGGATGTATAGTTGCTGAAGGGCAAGTTTCAAATAAACACACATTCCCTAACCCATGGTATACAATGCTGCAGCTGACATTTAGTAATACCTGGAGAGCCATTCTAGCTTTTCGTTCTCAGTGGGAGTGTGTCCTTGGCCACCTCCACCCCCTTGTCTGATGAGGTTGACTGATGAGGTTGACATTTCTTTCCTGGCAGGTGTCTCTGCAGAATGAGCAGTCTAAGCGTTACCTGGGCGGGGCAGAGGACAATGTTACATGCTTTGCCCAGGCTTCCAGTGAAACAGAAAAGTGGACCCTGCACCTGGCAATACACCCCAATGTTGCAATCTATAACCCCAACAGGAAGCGTTATGTGCGTTTTGATGAGAAGGCTGAGGTATTGCGCTGTGATCGTGATATGCCTTGGGGGGCTGAATCAGTCATCACTATCTACTATGATTTCAAAGGTGGGGAAAAGTGATTTTAGATGTAATTATTATGCATAAGGCATTTTGGAAGTCCAGAGTCTTATTTGTATTTCTTCTTTAAGGTGACTCAACTTCTAGTGGGATACATAGATAGGACTGTTTATGGATAACTTTGCTTCATTTCCAACATAGGCAGCTGTCCTAAAACTAACATTTGAAATTGTCTCAAGAAGCAGGATAAAACTTTGAATTCCGAGATAAAACACTGAATACCTCTGAATAGGCTTTAGTCTAAAATAAAATAAATCTTACAATTTCACACATAAAGGCTACATACATAAAGCTAAAATAAACTATGATTAGGACAGAATCCTAAATACATTTGCTGCAAAGGTATCTCACTGAGATGAAGAGTGGCCTGACTAAACAAAAATAAGATTATACAGTACATATAATTTGAAAAAGTGAGCTGAACTGGGGCCAATGCATGACCATCTTTTCAACAGTTTCCCAAAAAACCCTGATTAAAATAAACACCCAGGGGGCAGTACATCACGTTTTGTGTTAAATAAATACATATTTTCAACATTTTTGTATTAGGCTACATTGTGTCTAACAAAATTGCAGAAAAATAATGGTTTCATCATCTTTTAAGAAGTATAGATTTCTTCCATAGTAACATTCTTCTGTGATGTGGTTGCTGATGACATGCATTCCAACATTACTGTCATGTCTACAATATTGCCAATATAATTTTGAAAACTTTTCAGAATCAAGTTTACTTTTAAAACGTATGCTGTCGTTGTACACAGGAATAATCATGTAAATCTTAGAAGCAATCATCAACTTATTGAAAATGTAGGGTCATTCCTTCATCTTGCTCTTTCCTCTTAAGGTTCCTCAGATTTTCCTCCGGTGCCTCAAGATTTTGTCCCTTTTATCATGTAACCCTTTAATTTCTCTACAAAGAGGACAATGCACATTTTTGAAAAGCAGGAGCAGAATATCACCTTGAGACTACTAAAAATAAGTCAAAATAATTTTTTTGAATGAAAAAAAAATCTCCATAGACAGACAGATTGCGTCATTAGGATACTATAGAAAGAACTATGGAGAGTAAATCTGCTTGATTACTTCAAAAGAGAGAAAGGGGGATCCAAGAAACTACAGACCAGTCAGTCTGGTATTGATTATTGGGTTATTTTAGAAATTTGTAAATGTTTGTTTGTTTTGTAGAATTTGTAAATTTGTAGATCAATTTGTAAACATTTTGAAAATAATGCAATGATCATTGCATATCCGGAGGGATTTGTGGCCAGACTAATCTTATCTCCATTTTTATATGGTATCTTCATTAGTCAGTTGAAGGTATACCATGATTATAACATAGGTTGATTTCAGCAAAGCAAGTGATGAAAAAAAAACATATGCTGATTAACAAACTGTTGTCAGTATGTCTGTAGTTGACTCAAAAACTACATTTATATACATTTATGAAATGTTTACTATACAGTCTACACTGTTTATGAATAGTTGAACAAATATTTATTGATTTGATTGATTTGATTTAGAGGTGGCCCAACTCTTGAAACCTTTGGGTGGCTTACATGTCAAAAGACAAGTTCATTGGGAATAGGTAACTTAACACATTTATTTATTTGATTTTATTTGTATCCCGCCCTTCTCCTTACCGGACTCAGGGCGGCTGACAGCCTTATAAAACCAATATTACAATAAATACCAATTTAAAACCCGATTAAAAGGAAATATTTGCAATGGCCTAATAATTAAAATTTCCCTTAAAAACCCCACTAAAATTCCCTAGGCCAATCCCGCTTGTTGGAAAAGCCATGTCTTTAGGGCGCNTATGTAATGCTAAATTAGTTCAAAAACCACTTTGTGTACAAAAATTAAAATGCCTTTTTAAAAGATAAAACTTCTATCTCATCATTATATTTAACTAATCATACTTCAGACTGTGTCTGAACATTTGACAAAATCCCTGAGAGTATTGACTTCTGGTTAAACTTAATAATTCCCAGGGGGGTTGCTGTCTTTACCTGAACTTAGGTTTTGGTCATGATTTTTTTTTTGTAGCCTGATTACCTTAGACACAGGAAAACATGCTGGAGCAGGAAATATACCTACACATCTACATTTCATAGGAAAATACACATTATTGGGAGATTGCTATAAACTGGGCATAAGACCTATTTTGCCATACTGCATAAAAGTTTGCACTTCACTTCCTCTGTATAAAGACTGAGCAATCTTCTCAAGGATCCCTGCCAGTAACTTCTCATTCTCATTGGGCAACGGTTGTCCTGAATCTAGTGAGCTGCTAGAGGAGAGCAAGCTTTTGCGAGAGGATAGAACGCCTTGCATACAAGAAGCAAACAGCTAAAAGAACACCTGTGTCCTACTATATGTGAAGTGTTCCACTAAGCCTGTGGTTTGCCATAAAATGGTGCCGTCTGCAATACTGTAATCAGTGATGAGGCTTGAAGGATGTCCTGCTTTCAGAACATAGCAGCTTGAGTAATGGACTCCTGTGGGTGGGGCTTAGTTCTAAGGGGGTTGGGTTTGCCTAGTTGCTAGGCATCCATTATGATCTTGTGCATCAGACGCAATCTCAAGTAGGCCAAGCAGGTAGCTGGCCTGAAGAATTGGTGCCATTTATCCTTTTCCACCATGACATACTCTCTGGCGTTCGGACTTGTCAATGCTGCAAACAGATACCTGACCGCCGAACCTTTCCGTTTCCAGGTGGCAGCCACAGGCAAGCAACTGAAGCCTCGTCAGGTGTGGGTACTGCAATTTGTGACCCCACATGGAGCTGGAGCAGCTGGCCCAGGAGAAGGGGCTGTCCAAAAAGTTCACCTTATCAGTGCCCTGAAACGCTACTTAGCAGCTGACCCAAACGGCAAAGTCACCTGTGACCAGGATAAGCCAGGGCCTCAGACGTTCTTCCTGCTGCATCAGTATCCAGATGGCAAGGTGCAGTCATTCGGGCCAAACACACCTATTGATTATATATCCCGAGCCACAGAATTACAGCCAAGTTATTTACAGTACTATTTAGGGTTGATTTGGTGGGACTGGGTTGAGGTAAAAGTGTGGGAAGGAAAGGATGGGGAGAAAGAAAAAGAAAATGGGAGTTGTTTGCTGTGAAAACAAGAATCGTTTGCTGTTCTTCCTTATGTGGTGAGCTTCTTATGGTTACAATGCACTGGTCTCTATAAATGGCAGAAGTTACTGTAAAAGTATGCGGTGCTTGGGAACTAGTTGATTCTTAGTTTGTACCTAGACCTAAATAAATCAAGTTGGTAGTTTTCAATGTCCTACTGTTGGACATTGACTGAGTATACTTACCTCCAACCATAACCGAAATCCTTAATAAAACAGCTAGTGGACCAAATACAGAGTTTGTTCTTACTACTTAAAATATGCTGTTCAACTATAACAGTGGTGGCGAACCTATGGCACGGGTGCCAGAGGCGGCACTCAGAGCCCTCTCTGTGGGCACGCGCGCCGTTGCCCCAGTCCTAGGCCTTCAGCTGGGTTTTATAAAACCTTTTTGCTTTAGGCCTCCGTTGCCGTGTACAAAAAAAAAAATATTTTCAATCAATCAGTCAATTTCAACTTCTCGCGAGAAAAAAAAAGATCTTGCAAAGTTGGAATTGATTGATTGAACTTTTTAGTCCCACCCAGTCCGTTGTTACCACCGTAGTCACGCCCACCCAATGGGCCACACCCACCCGGCACCCGATGATGCATAAGTGGGTTTTGGGTTACAGTTTGGGCACTCGGTCTCTAAAAGGTTCGCCATCACTGAACTATAATGTGTTGGTAGAAAAAGAATCTGGATCTTTACAGCAGAAGGGTCTGGACCAGGATGTGCCATAGGATGTATAGTTGCTGAAGGGCAAGTTTCAAATAAACACACATTCCCTAACCCATGGTATACAATGCTGCAGCTGACATTTAGTAATACCTGGAGAGCCATTCTAGCTTTTCGTTCTCAGTGGGAGTGTGTCCTTGGCCACCTCCACCCCCTTGTCTGATGAGGTTGACTGATGTGGTTGACATTTCTTTCCTGGCAGGTGTCTCTGCAGAATGAGCAGTCCAAGCGTTACCTGGGCGGGGCAGAGGACAATGTTACATGCTTTGCCCAGGCTTCCAGTGAAACAGAAAAGTGGACCCTGCACCTGGCAATACACCCCAATGTTGCAATCTATAACCCCAACAGGAAGCGTTATGTGCGTTTTGATGAGAAGGCTGAGGTATTGCGCTGTGATCGTGATATGCCTTGGGGGGCTGAATCAGTCATCACTATCTACTATGATTTCAAAGGTGGGGAAAAGTGATTTTAGATGCAATTATTATGCATAAGGCATTTTGGAAGTCCAGAGTCTTATTTGTATCTCTTCTTTAAGGTGACTCAACTTCTAGTGGGATACATAGATAGGACTGGTTTATGGATAACTTTGCTTCATTTCCAACATAGGCAGCTGTCCTAAAACTAACATTTGAAACTGTCTCAAGAAGCAGGATGAAACTTTGAA
This sequence comes from Protobothrops mucrosquamatus, assembly GCF_001527695.2. Lineage (NCBI taxonomy): Eukaryota > Metazoa > Chordata > Lepidosauria > Squamata > Viperidae > Protobothrops > Protobothrops mucrosquamatus. Next base: position 6,638 of record NW_015387584.1, read on the forward strand.
TTCCGAGATAAAACACACTGAATACCTCTGAATAGGCTTTAGTCTAAAATAAAATTTCACACATAAAGGCTACATACATAAAGCTAAAATAAACCATGATTAGGATAGAATCCTAAATACATTTGCTGCAAAGGTATCTCACTGAGATGAAGAGTGGCCTAACTAAACAAAAATAAGATTATACAGTACATATAATTTGAAAAAGTGAGCTGAACTGGGGCCAATGCATGACCCATCTTTTCAACAGTTTCCCAAAAAACGCTGATTAAAATAAACACCCAGGGGGCAGTACATCATGTTTTGTGTTAAATAAATACATATTTTCAACATTTTTGCATTAGGCTACATTGTGTCTAACAAATTGCAGAAAAATAATGGTTTCATCGTCTTTTAAGAAGTATAGATTTCTTCCATAGTAACATTCTTCTGTGATGTGGTTGCTGATGACATGCATTCCAACATTACTGTCATGTCTACAATATTGCCAATATAATTTTGAAAACTTTTCAGAATCAAGTTTACTTTTAAAACGTATGCTGTCGTTGTACACAGGAATAATCATGTAAATCTTAGAAGCAATCATCAACTTATTGAAAATGTAGGGTCATTCCTTCATCTTGCTCTTTTCTCTTAAGGTTCCTCAGATTTTCCTCCTGGTGCCTCAAGATTTTGTCCCTTTTATCATGTAACCCTTTAATTTCTCTACAAAGAGGACAATGCACATTTTTGAAAAGCAGGAGCAGAATATCATCTTGAGACTACTAAAAATAAGTCAAAATAATTTTTTTGAATGAAAAAAAAATCTCCATAGACAGACAGATTGCGTCATTAGGATACTATAGAAAGAACTATGGAGAGTAAATCTGCTTGATTACTTCAAAAGAGAGAAAGGGGGATCCAAGAAACTACAGACCAGTCAGTCTGGTATTGATTATTGGGTTATTTTAGAAATTTGTAAATGTTTGTTTGTTTTGTAGAATTTGTAAATTTGTAGATCAATTTGTAAACATTTTGAAAATAATGCAATGATCATTGCATATCCAGAGGGATTTGTGGCCAGACTAATCTTATCTCCATTTTTATATGGTATCTTCATTAGTCAGTTGAGGGTATACCATGATTATAACATAGGTTGATTTCAGCAAAGCAAGTGATGAAAAAAAAACCATATGCTGATTAACAAACTGTTATCAGTATGTCTGTAGTTGACTCAAAAACTACATTTATATACATTTATGAAATGTTTACTATACAGTCTACACTGTTTATGAATAGTTGAACAAATATTTATTGATTTGATTGATTTGATTTAGAGGTGGCCCAACTCTTGAAACTTTTGGGTGGCTTACATGTCAAAAGACAAGTTCATCGGGAATAGGTAACTTAACACATCAAAAGAAAACTACAGAGGACCAAAAGTTACCCTAACTGCAGGCCTGGGAGCAAAGCCAAATTCCACAAGCAAGGCCAGAGGAACAGCTGCAGCGTGGGAGCCTTGTGAATCTCCAGGGGATGCAATTTCATCTATTGTGGGCAGGTGCCACAATAACAAAGACACACTTTCTAGGTTCCAATAGATGGTGTTGTTTAATTGAACCGACTCAGAATGTGCCCACTCTGCCCAGTCTTATTAGGTGGGCAGGAACTATTGGAGATAGACCCAGGGAGTTTATTGGTCGGGGACACGTCCCTCAAATAGTCGAATACGTTCGCTATGTTTGAATCCACTCTATTGGATTTTTTTCTTTTAATTTTTTATTATAACTATCCAATCCCTCCCCGATTTAGACGTACTTAAACTTATTTTTGTTTAATGTTAAAGAAGAGAAATTCTTTTTTCTTTAGTTTACTTATCTAGAAGAGTAGGTAATATCTGCTTTGATAATCTTCCACACGAGATAGGCTTTGGTAATTATCAGCCGATAGGGCTGTCCAAAGGACAAAATAATTTAGGATGTATCAGTAGAAATGTTATTTGCAAATCATGGAAAGTAGTAGTTTCTGCACATCAAACTTCATTTGAAGTACTATGTCCAGTTGTAGGCCCATATTTTAAGAATTATTCAAATGAACAGGCTTATAGAACATAGCAGCATGAGCAGCAGCAGCAGATGACCCATCCATCAGTCTGACCTTAAGAGTGGTCAACCATCTGCACAGGGAAGCCTGCTAATCTCCCATCAGCTGGCCTTCTGAGGCAGCCACACTGCCTCAAGGCTAACTGATTCCCATGACTTCCAGGAAGTGGTCCAATCCTTTAAAAAAAAAAAAAAACCCAGCCAAGCTGGTAGCTAGCACCATGTCTCATGGCAACAAATTCCTGTTGCATAAAAAAAAAAATTTTTTTTAATTGATCCTGATTCTTCCAAGATTCAATTTCATTGGATGACTTCTGGTCTGGTACATTCTGAAAGATAAAATAGCTTCTCCTTGCCCACTTTATCCACACCGTGCATCATTCTGTGCAGCTCTATTATGTTCCCTCTCATTCGCCTCCTTTGTAGACTAGAAACCAGGGCTGGAATACTAAGCCCTGTGAGGAAAGACCAAGGAATCTGGGTATGTTTGTCTTGCAGAGAAGAAAAGAGGGGAAATTATATTATTTTTCAAGCATATGAAGGGGGCATCATAATGAAGGGTAAGAGATAGATCATGTTTGAGTAACATTGTCATATCTGCTAATATCTTCCCCAAAAGCTATTAAGATAGCCAGACAAACTCCTAAAATAATCCTCTGTTTTAATATGTGAAAAAGTTAAGCTTGAGTCATTTGCATCTCCTCAATAGGTCTGGATTCCAGGGCACACAATGCTGACAGAAGGCAATTGTCCCCATACATACCAGGTGAATTCAAATTCTGCTTACCCAGGAAGTCACTATGGATAGTACAAAGTTTGATTTCCTTAACAGCATTTGTTAGATAACTTGGGTAATTCCAATTAGACAGTAGTACAAGCACTGCACTGACACCAAAAAGAGGGATATGTTCACCAGGGAGGCTTCCATGCCCAAATTCAATCATCTTTGTAATATATTGCAAAAATATCTATTCCTTTCTTCACTTCAAATTCCTCTTTCTGTCAAAGGCATTCCATACGGTCCTACTTTATCGTACACATGGGGACAAGCTAACCATGAACATAGATGTGAAAATTAATTTCCAGTTCCTTATGCATCTGATTCTACTGGAATTAGGGGCCACAGTCTTTAGTTATACCAAGAATCTATACATTAAAAATCCTCAATATAGTACTGGAAAGAAAATAAGACTGATAAGAAAACAGATGTGATTTTAACACTTAAACTGGGAGCAAAGCTAAAACCAATTAACTTAACCAATGCATTAAAACAACAACATTTATTCCAAAAGTATTCTTTCTCAAAGCAAATATATATTTTTAAAAAGCCATATTGTCCACAAAACAAAACCAAAACCAAGGAGGCAATATTTTTCTTAGACTAACTGAAGAATGTACGTTATAGTTGCAAGCCATGATATTTCCAAGCATTCTTCATCAGGCAAGATATTTAGAAACCAGGAAAAATGGGAGGGATGTGCAAAGATGTTATTTATGTCATGCCTATACAAGTTTCCATTCTTAGATTGACTGGCCCCAAGTCTCCAGGCATGCAGATTATTTAAGAGGCTATTTTGGGTATACCAAAGCTCTCCCAAATGTTGGGAAGAGAAAAGCAAAGGCATGCTATCTGATCTCTGTTCTGCATTAGATTCAGGATCATCCATTTCTAAGTTGGAAACCAAGGTGGAAAAATTTCAGAGCCCTCTAGATACGGTCAGAATAATGTTGGGACAAGATACTGTATTTTGGAGTCAGATTTTCTGAACCATCTCTGGAAACATGTCTATACAAATAGGTGAATATAAGTTTGAACCGCTAAATTGAAAACACTTTCCAACCTTTATGAGATGCACAGATTCTTTGGTAGAAGGAAAACAGAAAGTAGATGAACAGGCTTTATATTGTAAAAAGTTCTAGGCAATTTCAGCTATTGAACTAGGAAACAAACCAATCCAAGAGAGAACAATTTAGTACTGCACAGAACACAATCCCAGTATAATGAGTTTAAAAATCCTCCTCTTGTCCTGAATAGAAGTTCACTCAGAAAAGTTCAATTTGGACTTTAAATCTGATTTTAAAAAGAAAAAAAAAGAATGTATGCAGCAGATTATAGCTATGGGAAACTGGGCTAATTCAAAGGCGGTGAGAACAAAGATGTTGGAAATGGGGACTGTAGGATGAAAGCCTCTGCTGTAATTCTAGAATGAAATGAATAGTTGCAGCTCTGCTTTGCAGACATTCATTTTGAGATTATTTTCCAGGATTGAAAACCAAGCCCTGTCAACCTCTTTTGTTCTCTTCTCCTGCTCTGTCTCCAGTGAAGAAGTATGGATTGAGAAATGGGACAGGTAAACTCTTAGCTTCCAATGGTTCACTGGTATCTGACGTTACTGCCCAAACCATGTATTCCTTGGAAGTCCATGGTGGCTTGGTTGCCTTCCGGGACGATGAGGGAAAGTATTTGACCGGGCGAGAAGGTAGCATGAAAACCCTAAAGATGGACAGACCTGGACGAGATGAACTCTTCAGTGTGGAAGCGAGCCCTGCCCAAGTTTCACTGCGCTCCTCTTCTACCAACAAGTTTGTCTGTTGCAAGCCTGGTGAGTTGAGCGAAAGCAACGTTATCTGTCTAGATATGAACAGCAATCGTGACAATTGAGCCTCTAACAATAACCTTTAAAGGTAACTTGTTATTTTGCCTTGTCTGGTGAGTGGAATGACTTTCATTAGTCTCTTGCCCTGGAAAGAACGATAGCCCCAAATCTGCGAAAATGGAGAGATCTTACAAAAGCGATTTTTTGGGAGGGGAGACTCAAAATAAGAGAGCAAAGATTGGTTGAGTGTGTGGATTGTTATTAATGTCACCAGGCAGCTTTAAGAGCAAGGGAAAAGATGAAAAACAAAAAGGACATCTCACGGCTGGTTTAACAGATTTCCCTGCGCATCGCAAAGGCCTGGATTAAATCAGTGTTTTTCAATCATTGTGTCTTTAATATGTGTGGACTTCAGCTCCCAGAATTCCCCAACCAGCATGGTTCTGGGAGCTGAAGTTCACACATCTTAAAATTGCCAAGTTAGAAAAACACTGGGTTAGATGATATTTGTTGCCCCTTGTAACTCTACAATTCTAAGGTTCTGTAAAAATCAAATGAAAGATTTGACTATACATAATCCAAGCATCTGGCTAGGTGTCATAATAGCAATATTGGGTTCGATTCAGATATACTGTAATCTACTGAAATAAAAGGGACTTAAGGCAGATTTGATTTAACCCTAAAGAGTACTATAGTTTGAGAAAGCAGCAGGCAGAAATCTTCCCCCATCATGCCGTCTGCTGCCCTTGGAGACTTGTATTGTGATTGAACTATTCTGATTCCATGCTGAGAAATGTATATAAAGGATAAAGGAAAATGTCTTGACCAACCCAAGGATACATCTAAAATTTTGCTTAACTTAAGCAACATAGGTCCCACGAGAATGTCATGAAAATCAAATTGTTAGGATTTTCGTAAGAAGGACAGGATTGTGGAAGTATTACAAATTCTTTTCCTGGTCTCTGGTTACTATCCTTTTGCAATACAGTTGAGCACTGCTTTAGCTTGACTTTAGACAACAAGGGACAATAGTTTTAATTTATTGGGCTGAAACCATAATGAGTCTTAACTTGTTTACTGTTCTGCAGGTGCTGACCTCTATGCCACTGCAATGGCAGTAAGTAACACAGAGATCTTCCAACTGTTGTATGATGATGCTACAAAGAAGGTCTGCTTTCGCGGCCATTGTGGCACATACATGTCCTTGGTGAGTCCCTCTGCATAATGCACGAACGGGGATAGACTGGGAAAGATTAGCTACTCCAATCTGTTACTAGGTGTGTCATGACATTCGCCCTCATGGAAGGAAAGGTAGGCATTATCAGTAGTTCTTCTTTCCTTCCTTACTTTACAAATTGTTCTCAACTTACAACCATTCGTTCAGAAACAGTTGAGAGTTGCAACAGTGCTGAAAAAATGAACTTATGACTGGTCCCTGAAGTTATGGCCAATGCCATAAGCAAAGTTTGGGCATTTGGGAAGGAGGTCTGATGTGGCCAACAATTGCATCACAAAGGGTCAGACTGGGTATGACTCCTCAGCAGTGGGATGAAGTCAACAGGAGTGATGGAGTGCAAGGCATCAGGGTCTCAGAGCGCAGGGCAGTGAGGGTGGTTGGGCTAGGGAAGCTGGGGTTTTCCAGATGTTTAGCACTTCCCAGGGTGTGGTGGCTTTACACTGTGCTGCTGAGGTAGCTGGGGCAGCCATGGCTTCCGGGGGTGACTGCAGCTTCATGTTGTGCTGCAGTTCAGGAGCTTCTTGAAGCTCTAGGCCCACAGCACACCAAGAAGCCTTTCAGCTGCAATGTATTCTTTCCCTGCCCGGCTGCACTTATGCTGTACTGCAGCACTCCCTCAACTCTTGGATGGCCTGCACTGGGCCTCCCAGGTCCTCTCCCACCTCCTTGCAGCCCCCATGTGCTCCTTACTGGGATGCCTGGAGCCAAATTGCCGGGATTGCTTTCGCTAAGTGATACGGGTCACCTGATGTTGTGCTTTACCACCCCATCACTTAGCAACAGATATAGTGTGATCAAATTGTGATCATAATCCAAGGACTTACTTACCTATACTCACACAATTGTTCATCAGATTATATTATTCGAATTATCCATGAATGCTCAATTATAACTTCAGTTAAGTAACACAATTGTGTGTCCCAGAAACTATTTAAATGTCAGTAGGAAACAGAACTATTTTTGTCTGTGTTTCATGAAAAACAATAACAGAATTGCTACTGTATCAAAACCAAAAACTGAAAACATCCTAGATCTCCACCACCTCAAGAAATTCTGAAATAAGAGATGTATCTTGAATATATGTGGCACACCATAATAGGCACAAATGTCCTTTGATGGTTCTCTAATCCCAATAATCTAGGTAATTCCCCAAAAGATCTACTGATTTTGTTGCCACACCCAACCACTTTTCTAAGTTGGAAATTCTTTTTTTTCCCCTCTCTAATTTCTGGTGAAATATAAATAAAATATTGTAATGTTTGAACAAAGAATCAAATTAATTTTTATTGCATAATTTTAAAAGAGTGGTAAACAAATTCCATTAAGATTGCATTTTGGGTTGACTTCTTTACAGTACATTCTGACAGCAATGTGGCTGCTAGTAACTTATATTGTGGGCTAGTAATCTTTGTCTTTCCTGGCAATAAATACTTATTCCAAAATCTGTCACTCTGACAGATTGAGGTTTTCCTAGGACCAGGACTTTGAGTTTCTCTCTAAAATATCTTTCCATCCAGAACTGAAACTAAACTAGGAAGTAGTGCCTTATGTTACCATTATTTGAGTGACAGTTCTAATATATATTATAGTTAGTAATCACAGAATGTGTATGAGTGTTGTGTCTACACAGTAGCACAAAGGCGGAATCATGCAACATACTAATATAAATCACAATTTCTGGGTTCATGTAACATGTTAAAAAAACTGTCAAACCACATTATGGATTATCACAAGGTACAAACCCAATAATCATGTGTATTGATACAACACTCGAAGCTAAGCTGTACAAGATCATGTCCTGATAGCAATGAGGTCATGGAAACAAGACTAAAGTCACCCTCAAATAGACTAAACTTTTAGATTTGGACAACACAGTAAGTAAGCCAAATGCACTGCAAGTTAATGTGATACAAACACAGCCATTATAATAATAACAACAACTTTATTGTCACTTTGAATGTACACCAATCAGCATACATCAAAATGAAATTTCGTTGCATACAGCTCTCAAAGGGTCACCACCTCCGATATACACTCCTTGTTCGTGGCCAGCTCAAGTTTCAGATCGTCCATTTTAGTCTCTAGGGAGCGAACGATGGCAAACAGGACAGATGGAAATGGAGCTCTATGTGGATTAGCCCTCAAATTAGCTTGTATTCCTGCACGACAATCTCGCCTCCTTTCCTTTTTCTGATCCTGACTGCTCCACCTAAGTTTGAATTTGGGGCTGGGTCATGGCCTATATAGAGACAGGCTAACATATAAAACCAGCATTTTTAATGCAGAGCCATATAGCAAGGATTGAAACTTAAGTTTCAATCTCAGGGTTAGGAATGTTTTTTTCAAGATTGGGTACGGCAGAATGACTGAGTCCTTTCCAGTAAATATACTCTTTTCTCCTACAGGGACCCAATGACTGTATCATTAGCAGCACCAAACAGGACAAAAATGTTTGGTTTGAACTCCAGTATCAGGATCAGAAGGTGTTGCTCCACATGGGAGACAAGTATGTGTCTATGCGGCCCAACGGGCAGCTCCTGGCAATCCCCAAAGCTGCAGGTATACGTTGGTCAGTAGCTTTCATTGCAATTACATGGCTTCACCGAGGGCAGTATTAAAACATGGGCAAATCATGGAAAAGAAATCACAGGTGGCCCACTGAAAATCAATATTAGGGCTGAGCTTATAAAATGAGAGCTCTTTTTAAACTATTGATTGCTATTGTTAATAAGCAGCAGCGACATTCCTTTCCCTCTCTTAACTCCATTAAGTCAACCAAGTTCATAGATCGCAATCCCAGGTTGATCTTAGATTTAAAAGTAGCACAGGACACCAAGCCCCGTGCTTTTTTCATGGAGTGGCCTAGGTGAAACAGTAGGAGTTGGGTCTCTAAGAGGTTCCTTCTTTGTTCTTGGAGCAGGTTACAAGACGCCTGCTGGCCTTTGGGTATGACATTGCCCCCCTCTCCCCCACAAACTATGTTTGGCTACTTCTAGCAGAAACGCCTTTCAAGTTATTGCTTGACAATGAATTTAATAGAGCAAGTGCACTAGATATATAAAAGTAATTATGATGATACACCTGGGAACAAGGGCCTTTGAAATGTGAACACCCAATGATGAAAGGATTTCTAGGCCAGTGTCACTATTGTGGTTGGTGTTAGTTAAGACCAGGGGAAGGAACTATCAAACGAAATAGTCCCAACAGCCAACTTTCCTAGGATACTCATTCTGGGTACTTTGGGAATTTTTATCTGGTGGGTAAAAGGCATTTTAACAAACATCAGCAGGTGGTTGCAGCCCAAGATGAACACTATCAAGAGGATTATATTGCACTTACAGGTAAAAGTGAAGATTTCTTGCTAGTCCTGGTGAACCGGCCTCTACTGATCCTGCACAGTGATGCTGGTTATGTTGGTCTGAGTTCTGACATGAGGCGGTTGGAAGGGAACTGTGTTGACTACGTGCTCAGCAGCCTGTCACTCAGTGAGGAAGGCTACTATAATTTCCAAATCAGTAAGTATATTGTAGTCTGATTGAGCTTATTTACCTTCGAGACCGCCTTCTGCCACAGATTACCTCCCATCGGCCAGTACGCTCCCACAGGGTGGGTCTCCTCAGGGTGCCGTCGGCCAGACAGTGCCGGCTGGCGACCCCAAGGGGGAGGGCCTTCTCTGTGGGAGCTCCCACCCTCTGGAACGAACTGCCCCCAGAGATCAGGGTGATCCCTGATCTCCCTTCCTTCCGCCGCGCCCTCAAGACATGGCTATTTCAACAAGCCCCTGACCGGATCCCGTTAAAAATTCTCCCCATAAATCTCCCCAAAATTAGTATAAAATTAGTCTGTTATAAATTTATAAAGTAAAATTAATTAAAATTAAAACATTAACAATAACCACAAAAATTAGCTAACAGTCGGCGGGACTCAGGCGTTCCTCTTCCCGCCCTATATTTAAGCTTATTATTTATTTTAAATAAATAAAATAAATAAACAGAGACCCCCCCCAGATTATATGCATTATGAGGGAAACCTGGCATGCAGTACTACACTTTCACGCACAGACACCCCTCTAGCCTGCCCAGGTGACGGAAGGAAGATCCATAGAGATAAATGGAATCAAGGCCATAACACATCCCCAGTTCTCATAACTGAAGAACTGAAGAAACTTCTTGGATGGGAAGTGAAACATTTTCAAGGAAAAAAACAAGAAAGTCCAGGTGCCTTCTGAAAAGCCCCTTTGGGATAAGATGCTGAGAATACTACTTTCCTACTGTACCAGCAATGTTCTTAAACCCGGATTCCTGGGAGCAGAAGAGTTCTCCCTCGCCGCTTCCTCTTTTTTCAGCAAACTTTTAAGATTTCCTATAGCTGGTGTCATGGCAGTGCAAAACTAGCAAGCTACAGCCAACTTGCTGGTGAGGAGGAGAAACCAATTGTGCTTCCCAAACTCTTTAGTAATCTTGCATAAGATTACTAAAGGTGGCATGGTGTTCCTGTAAAAAGCAAGATCTTGGTAAGGATGGGTGTGTGTAGTTCCCAATCTAGAAAGAGATGAGGCCCTTGGGGTCAAAAAGGTTGCCCACTTATCTTTTTAAACTTGGCACTTACAAGAAACATGGCTACAACCTATGATTCCTTTAATTATCAGAACACCCTTAAAAATCAAGAAAGTGGAGCAGCTTTGTTTGTCTGCCTTTCCTAATTTTAGACCTTCCTTCCACTAACTCTGCCAGGTAGCAAATATTGGGCCTTGGATAAAGATGGGCAAATCCTGGTAACCAGTGACCGTCCTGGCAATTTCAGCCTCCAGTTTGTATCCTCCAGCTGTCTTGTAATCAAAGCTTCCAACAACAAATATCTTGTGGCTGATCAAGGAGGTCGAGTATGGACTGGGACTACTGATGCATCAAATGCAACTCTGTTCCATTATTGAATGGTTCTGACCACAATTAAACTTCTGTTGTGTGTGCTCATTTAATGCCTCCTACTAGGGATACATTATCATGGAAAAAAATCTATGTAGTTGCTAGGGGTCGAAAATGACTTGATGGTACATGATCGATCAGTCCATCAGAACACATTTGAAGATGCACTCTAACTATAACAGTTAATATTATTACCAAACTATACTCAAAGTACCTTGGACAGCTATTTGTAATGGCAGAGATAGTCTCGACTTATAACTTTCATTTAGTGTAGGGATAGGCAACCTTGGCTCTTTTATGACTCGTGGACTTCAACTCCCAGAATTCCTGAGCCCGCATGGCTCAGCTTGGAAACCTCTCCATTTCTCCTCTGCATGGCTGGCTCAGGAATTCTGGGAGTTGAAGTCCACAACTCATAAAAGAGCCAAGGTTGCCTACCCCTGATTAGTGACTGTTCAAAGTTACAACAGCATTGAAAAAAGCAATTTATGACAATTGTTCAGACTTAATGACCGTTACAGCATCCCCATGGTCACGTCATCAAAATTCAGATGCTTGGCAACTGACTCATATTTATAATGGTTGCAGTGTCCTAGGGTCATGTGATCCCCTTTTGCGACCTTCTAACAAGCAAACTCAATGCGGAAGCCAGATTCATTTAACAATCAAGTTACTAACTTAACAACTGCAGTGATTCACTTCAGCTGTGGCAAGAAAGGTTATAAAATGGGGGAAAATTCACTTAACAACTGTCCCGCTTAGCAACAGATATTTTGGGCTCAATTGTGGTCGTAAGTCAAGGACTACCTTTAATTACTATAACCCTGTTTCCTCCCATCCCCAATGCAAAATAAGGGAAGTATGTCGTCAACAACTGCAACTAAAAAGTTGTCCAGTCATGTGTGAAAGGTATGAAATTAAATTGTTGGGGCTATTCCTTCATATAAACCTGGTTAAATCAAAATTTTCCTTGAACTTAAACACACGACTGAAAGTCTCGTCCGCTATAGCACGTGTGTGTGTGTGTGTGTGTGTGTGTGTGTGTGTATCTTTCATTGGTTATATCACTTAGAACTATCACATAATTACAATAGTTGAAAAATAAGTATTTATGTCAAGGGTATTGTAGAAAAAAATCAAGTGTCAATCACAAATTGCCAATACACAACAATAACAATACTGATTTCTAGGGAATGGACATCCCTCTTAAGAGCAGGGCACAGGCTGTAACAAACAGAATTGACAAAGGCAGCCTAACAAGAGTCACCATACACATGGTAAAGACTTGAGTCAGTGTCAGAATGTTTCCATTTGAAGAATCTGAAGAGTACAGCACTTGCAGGCAAAATCTATGCACTGGTTGAAGCTCACGGATTCACAGTCTTGAGACCTGCAAAAATCAGTCTTCAATGCCTCCAAGTCCAAGTGGGTCAATTGTTATGCTCTAGGAGGGATACGAGGATGATGATGATGAGGACGTGCTTAGGCCATCCAGTCTAGGACTGGCAACTCTACTCTCAGGACAGCGCCTCAGCATGCCTGAACCAAGACTGGAACTATATCTTCTTTCATCTTTTCCAAGAAACCAGCTTGCCAACTTCATTCTGGGCTAAGCACGGAAATGGTTTCATGCAATTTCCCTTAATCACAAAGTGTTTCACATAGTGCAATCCACAGAGATTCTCAATATGAATCCAAACTGAAAGGATAAATAAATAAAACAAGGAAATAACATAAGTTGGGCTGAGAGAGAAAGTACATGGCCCAAGGTCACCCAGATGACTTTCATAGCCTAGGCCAGGCATGTCAAACTCGCCACATCACATGATGTCATGCGACGTATCGTGACTTTTTCCCCATTGCCAGCAATGGGGTGGGCATGGTTTTGGCATGATGCATCCGGCCTGAGGGCCGGCAGTTTGACATGCCTGGCCTAGGCAGAACTTGATTTCACATTCTCTTGTTTTCTAGCCCAGTGTCTTAACCACTAGACCAAACTGGCTTTCCCAATAAATCCCAGATTTACAAGAAAATTACCTGGAAAAGGAGGCTAAAGTTAGAATGCCCAGTAACAGCTCAACTGCATAGAAGAAAAGTAAGATGGCATTCAAAATGGCCTCCAAACGCAAGGCGTAGGTCTGCAGAAGTAGATAATAGGCTGCCATCACTGCTGCTGGAAAGGTTAGTGCCAGACTGACAGCAAGTGGCACTTTCCGCTGGCAAAGGTTACCTTTGGAGCCTGCCAGATATAACATATGGGACACAAAACACATGGACCATTCAGCAGAAGTTAGAAACCATCCAGTAAACCCTTTGAGATGTTCATACGAGAGCCCACCAGAGAAAAAAATTGAGCAGCAGGACTTGAAGGCACTTCAATGCATGTTAATTTGAATTTAAATCTCTCCTCACAATTTTTTCTGCCCCTCATTTTATCTGGGTCAGTGATGCCTCAGATATTGCAACTTATATTCATTTGAATACAAACAGGACTCTCTTTCAGACTTTGTTCAACAGAGGAGAGTGGCACACAAGTGTTGAAGTTTTGCATATATAGCACTATGCTCTGCACATCCCACTCCTAATATATTCTCATGACATAAAAATGACCTATTAGAAATAATCCCTCCTAAAATGAAAGAATGGCATTCTGAGCTTTACAAATTCTCAGAATATGATTTCATATGGTCACAGATCAAGAGGAGCAGTCTGACCAAAGCTTACAATTTCATTCCCATATGTCAAGTTGTCCCATGGTTCCTAATTATTTCCAAACTATAGAATGTAATCTAAACCACACAAAGAAGGGATGTCCATTGCTATCAACATCCATTGGAGTTGAATAGGAACATTAAGAAGGCCTGGGCACAATATACAGTAATAAAATGCTGCTAGCATTTATATATCTGCCCAGGGAGTCAGGTTTCATTTACTGACAATCTGATGAACAATCTGAAGGTGTGGATGGGACAGCATCTAGTAAGTTTAAATGCCATCAAAGAAGCTCGTTTTTAAATGAGAAATGCATGTGCTACTCCTCTAAGTATCATTATGTATCCTCTGATGCTTACCAAAAAATATTCTTGTGACTTCAATTCCAAGATAGAGAAAAAGCATAACCAAGTCCAAAGCCAGATTAGCAGATGGATAAGGCAACAAGAGACCTGAGAAGATACACAAATGGCCACATGAATTGAAAGGAAAGCAAGGTACCCCTTTCCATCTATTATAGGTTTTCAAAAAAAAAAAGGGAAATGTTTGATGTTGATAAGGATCAAATGTAAAAGGAGAGGCAGTGAATCTCAGCCTGCATTCACTATGCTACAGTCAGATAACCTCCTGCTTTGTAAGGCATGGCTTTGGAAAAAGGCAATTGCAAGCCACGTCTGAAAATACTGCCAACAAAATTGTGAGAACTAGTCTAGGTACTCACCAGGAATTAACATTGACTTGAAGGCAGACATACCAGTATATCTTTTTTTTGCTGGAGATGGGAAAATTTCAAGATATATGGACGCTGTAGACCAAGGCTAAAAAAAAGGGCTGAGGTTCTATCTACTCACCAACCTTAATAATTAAATTATCGAAATCTCCAGGATATGGGAAGCCCAGGAATGATAGACTGGAGAATATCTGTTTCCAGAACCTTAAAATAGGGTAGGTAACACATTTAACTAGGAATTTTGTTAACACCTCTTTTTTAAAAAGCAAGGAGCATTACATTTTGTTTTGTAAAATATATATAATGCTCTTTGAGTGTTTCTTAAATAAGCTACTGTTTTCCAATAATCTGCTCTGTAATTTGATATCCTTCATTACTAAATATTGGCACTCATGATATATCTGAATATTGGAAAAGAAGGCCTGAAATCGCTTGTCACACACATCTAAACTATATGTCCAGGAAAATATACAACAGCAAAATCATTTTAACTGTTGGATTTTTGAGCTTTAATCAGCAGAAGTGCTGCACAGGTTCTGGGAGTTCTTTGGTTTTTGGGTGGTTTTTTTTGTGCATTAGGATTAGGGGGGAGGCTTCCAGGTAAGGTACCTTCAGGAAGACATATGATGGCAGCAGGGAGCATTATCCCAAAGGAGGACATGGAGCCAGATGAGAAGCTCTGATGGCTTCTGGAAAGGGGTATCCAAAATCTATCTAATTTTTCACTGGTTTCAATAATTCTACTATAAAGAATGGTTCTGCAAAGAAGAGTTCTTTACAATCACAGGTTAAGTTAGAGAATTAATGAGGAAATAAAAAGTCACACTTTTCTATGATTCACTTTTTTCAGGTAAGTAACATACTAAAAAAGAACAAAGGAGTTTATGCAAAGAGGAAACCTAAGTGTGCCCATTAACTTAAAGACTCACCTTTATAGACAAATATGAAAATCTCCAGCAAGAAGTATGTGGCATAATACCAGCCATTGAGGAACAGTAGAATTTCCAGAGGTGTAGAGGAAAGTTGACGATCTGGGGGTCCAACCAAAATATTAATATATCTGTGTTTTCATCTTTTTTCAAAAAGAAATTGATTTAACTTAATGTTACATCGAAAAGAATAGTTTCGTATACCGCAAATCTAATGATAATAATCTCTATTCTGTTATAAACTTAAATTAATATTCCTAAAGATTATTTCATGAATGTCTGTATGTAGAGTGACACCAGTTGCTAGAGGAACTGTGATGTATGTGCGGCTAGAAAAAGGCACAAAATGTTTTGTCTTGCTCGTCTACTTGTGCAAATGGTTGCTGTATTTCAGATCTGGGATTCCAAAGCAATAGGACTAATTGCTACNTTCTGTTATAAACTTAAATTAATATTCCTAAAGATTATTTCATGAATGTCTGTATGTAGAGTGACACCAGTTGCTAGAGGAACTGTGATGTATGTGCGGCTAGAAAAAGGCACAAAATGTTTTGTCTTGCTCGTCTACTTGTGCAAATGGTTGCTGTATTTCAGATCTGGGATTCCAAAGCAATAGGACTAATTGCTACCAGCCCAATCCTTTCTATTCTTGCCTTATTGCCAGGCAGTAATAATAATAATAATAATAATAATAATAATAATAATAATAATAATAATAATAATAATAATAATAATAATGTTGGAAGGGACCTTGGAGGTCATCTAGTCCAACCCTCTGCTCAGGCAGGAAACCCTATACCATTTCAGACAAATGGCTGTCCAGTCTCTTCTTAAAAACTTCCAGTGTTAGAGCATTCACCGCTTCTGGAGGCAGGTTGTTCCACTGGTTAATTGTTCTGTCAGGAAGTTTCTCCTTCGTTCTAGGTTGCTTTTCTCCTTGATTAGTTTCCATCCATTGCTTCTTGTCCTGTCTTCAGGCGCTTTGGAGAATAGCTTGACTCCCTCTTCTTTGTGGCAGCCCCTGAGATATTGGAGTACTGCTATCATGTCACCCCTAGTCCTTCTTTTCATTAAACTAGTCATACCCAATTCCAGCATCTTTGTTGCTCTTCTCTGTACTCTTTCTAGAGTCTCAACATCTTTTTTACATTGTGGTGACCAAAACTGGATGCAGTATTCCAAGTGTGGCCTTACCAAGGCATTGTAAAGTGGTGTTAATACTTCACGTGATCTTGATTCTATCCCTCTGTTAATGCAGCCCAGCACTGTGTTGGCCTTTTTGGCAGCTGCAGCACACTGCTGGCTCATATTTAAGTGATTGTCCACTAGGACTCCGAGGTCCCTCTCACAGTTACTACTATTAAGCAAGGTACCATGTATACTATACCTGTACATTTGGTTTTTCTTGCCTAAATGTAGAACCTTACTTTTTTCACCACTGAATTTCATTTTGTTAGATAGCGCCCAGTGTTCAAGTCTGCCCAAATCCTCCTGTATCCTAAGCCTGTCTTCTGGAGTGTTGGCTATTCCTGCCAGCTTGGTGTCATCTGCAAATTTGATGAGTTCCCCATCTATCCCCTCGTCCAGATCGTTGATGAAGATGTTGAAGAGCACTGGGCCTAGAACAGAGCCCTGGGGCACCCCACTACACACTTCCCTCCACGTAGATGCAGCTATTCTTGTTCTTCTTTGCCAATTTGACTCAGAGCGGATCCACGTTCAAATACTTCAGTATTATTTTAACAGGCACAATGCTCACAGTTACAAACCGAAACTAGGAAAATTTCTTATAAAAAAAAAAAATGGTTATTGTATTTACCTTTGATTGTTTTTTATGATTGAAAAAATAAATAAAATTTCTTATAAAAAAAAAACAAAAACCGAAACTAGGGTTGCCAGGTCTGCTTCCATTTTTATCGCCTGTTCGCCCCCACCCCCACCAATTCATCATTTTTTTTCATCTGACATGTCGAAATCTAATGCATGGTAAAGTAGTATTTCGAAAACTTATTTTTTTTTTACAGGTGATAAAACACTTTTTTTTTTTATCACTTGTAGTACACTTTTTTCGCCTGACAGGTGAGTTTATCACCTGTGGACCGTTGGGATAAACGCAGATTAAAACCGATGTTCCACTGCGAATTGCAGGGTCTCAGAATCCAGCCTTCCATCACCCCGATTGCGACGTCCGAAAGACGGGGTTAAAAAGAAGGCTGTTTCCCTTGAAATAGGGGATTAAATGGGGCATCTCAAAGTTATGCTCCAATAGGAGAGGTGCACCCCGCCAGGTTTTGGGGATGCCGGATTGGCTGGCTCTTTTACGGCAGGCTCCCCTTCCTTTCCCTTCCCTTCGCTGTGCCGTATCTCCTGCCACGGCAGCCTCCGGAGTCCCGGGACCAGATCCCAGCAGGAGCCCCCCACCCCCACCCCGAGACTGCACCGCTCCCTGCCCGAGGCCGGAGCCTTCGAACTCGGAACCTGGAAGCGCCGAGAGACCGCATTCTCCCCCCCCCCGCGCTTCGTTCGTCACGTGACCTCGCCGTTCCTAACAGCACCGGCACCCTGTCACCCGCCGAGCCCTCCACTTACGCCGAGGTGCCATCTTCCGTCTCCATGGACACCGCTACGCAAAAAAAAAAAAAAAAAAAAAAAAAGGCCCCACTTCCGATCGGAAGTCAAAGGGGCAGATTCCCAGCTCCCATAGAGAGAGAGAGAGAAAGGCGCGGGTTTTGGCTGGCGCCGTCGGCTGTGTGAAGGGCGAGGGGGCTGCGCTGAACAGCCGGAGCTGCAAAGGAGTCCTACCCGCTCTCGGGTCGGTCCTGGAGCGAGGCAATGCAGAGGCCGAGTGCTGAAGTCGTAGCCCGGGTCTCGGCGGCAAGCCACGTTGCCCTTTTCCCCAAAAACTTGAGGGGGACGAAAAGAGGCGCTTTCTCCCGTACGCAGCATATCTTTGAGCCGCAAATGCTTATCGGATAGCGCAGGGGTAGGCAACCTTGGCTCTTTTATGACTCGTGGACTTCAACTCCCAGAATTCCTGAGCCAGCTTTGCTGGCTCAGGAATTCTGGGAGTTGAAGTCCACGAGTCATAAAAGAGCCAAGGTTGCCTACCCCTGGGATAGCGCCTGGGCTTGCAGCTTGCCTTTCATCAGCTGAGCTGCGTCACCTGAATTTCTCACCGTTTTTCTCTAAATGTAGGTACAGGTAGCCCTCGACTTGCAACAGTTCGTTTAGTGACCGTTCAAAGTTACAACGGCCCTGAAAAAAAGTGACTTATGACTGTTTTTCACACTTGGGACCATTGCAGCATCCCCAAGGCCACGTGATCAAAATTCAGGAGCTTGACAACTGACTCATATTTATGAGATTGCAGTGTTCCGGGGTCATGTGATCACCTTTTGTGAAATTCTGACAAGCAAAGTCAATGGGGAAGTCAGAGTCACTTAACAACTGTGGCAAGAAAGGTCATAAAATGGGGCAAAATTCACTTAACATCTGTCTCACTTAGCAATAGAAATTTGGGGCTCAATGGCGGACGTAAGTCGAGGACTACCTGTACTGTACGGAAGTTGCAGCAAAGGGCTTTGATGAGCTGCTGCTTCCACCCATTTCTGTCGGCAATTGGAGCCACCATGGGTTTGTGCAGCACATGGGACATCCATCCCTAGAGCAGTTTAATGCTACTACCCTCCAGTCTATGAGGCTGCACAAAGGATAGCAGTAGAAGTATGCTCTGCATAGCTGCTTTCAGTTTATTGTAAGGCAGTTTAAGCATTTGTTGGTAGTAGGAAAAACCCTCACTAAGGACTTTCCCTAAAGGGGCAGAAAGGAGGAGAGGGCTAGAACAGTAGATTCAGCCACCTGTCAAAGCCTGCTGTGGGTGGGTGGGTCTTTCTGCTTCTATTTTACAAAGGTGGGCACTCCTGGATTGTGTGTTGTATTTGCACCATAATGGTGGGGTGTCAAAAGCTGCAATCTTCATTGTTCCACTCCAAGGCCTCAGAGGGACGGATGAGAGAGGACAACAGAAGGAACCTCCAGCGATTAGAAATAAAGCTTTAGGAAGAAAAATTGAAGGTGTTAGGAGTGATTGACCTGAAGAAGACTGAGGAGAAAGAGTAGTACAGATAGAAGAGACTACAACTTACAACCACAATTGAGCCCAAAATTTCTGTTGCTAACTGAGACAGTGAAGTGACTTTTGCTCCATTTTACGATTTTTCAGTTTAGTGAATCACTGAGTTGTTAGTTAACATGGTTGTTAATTGAATCAAGCTGCCCCATGGGCTTTCTTGTCCTAGTAATAACCCTCCATAGGATTCTAATACTCTAATTCTAAAATATAAAGCTTCTTGGATTTTTTGTTTTAATATGTATGAAGATTTGCTATCTTAATCTGAATTATGTCCAACTCAAAAACGTTGAACTAGTATTCAGATAACATACACTTTATTTTTGGCTTAGTATATTATGCAAATAACCAAGGCTAAATAAATCATGGCTTTGCATATTCAGTTAACCAAGTTAAATATGCTTCTTTCTCTGATTCTGATTATAATGCAAGATTAGATTGATTCAAGGACAACAAAATAAATATATACACATAGAATATTACTTCAAAACCTAACTTTGCATGAGCCGTCTGTTACTATGAGATCCTACCCCCCAAAAAAACCCCGAATCACACTATCGTTATTGCAAAATGGCAGGTTTATTTTCTCGTAACTTATAAAATAAGTACAAAAGAAAAAAGTCAATGAGAATACCTTTGCTTACTGTAAGGATTTGGAACTAATCACATTGCTCATAATAAAGACAAGGGAACCTTTTTATCAGAGGCAGCAAGCAGACTGAGGGAATATTTACAAAAACAAACTGCAGGATTGCTACCTCAAAGTTCTCAGCCAAACCAATTTGGCACTTCATGTATTCCTCAAAAAAATTGCAACCAGCTCCTGAAAGTGCAGTATGCAGACCTGAGAGGATAAGTGGAAGCTTGATAGTTATGTAGTGATAGAGACTCCACAGAAGAATAGTGTTGTGGATTAAATCATCATATAAAGTTAATATCCAGACTATTAAAAAAATGAGAAGAAAACTTGTCCCAGGATACTGATTGAGGTCTCTTTAACATTCCAGCATCTCCATTTAATTCAGAAGTAGTCTCAACTGCGGACATGAGCAAACTCTTTCCGTAACCAAACAGAGTCTTGATAGAAGCGTGGATCCCCCAGATGAACAGCTGTTCTCTTGTAGAAATAGTAATATAGCACAGCCACTGCAATAAAAAAAAAAGAATTGTGTTACTGAAGTTCTCAATTCCCCCCTTCCCTTTTTTGTGTATCTTCAAGTCATTCTTGATTCCCAATGACACTATGGAAAACTCCATGTAATTTTCTGGGAATCATTTTTCAGAAGTGATTTGCCACTATGTTCTTCCTAGGGCTGAGGGAGAATGACTGGTTCAGACTTGCCCAGATGGCTTTATACCTAAATCAGGACTAGAACTCACAGTCTCCCAGTATTTTACTTCAGTGCTTTTAAATACTGTGCCAAACTGGCTCTCCAATTTCTTCCAGTCAAGGAAAATGTCACCATGTTCCGGAGGGGATTTCTAGTTTGGAAGAATATTCCAAAACCCCTCTACAAGTATTTACTAACAAATTTGTGAAAGGGCATATGGTTTGCATGCAACTCCAGCAACTTCATAGAGGGCTTGGAAAGGCTTGCCTGAAAACTCAAAAGAATCATTGGCTGGTGACTATACATATCTAATGTCTGATATCTGACACAATTCCTACATTTCTCATATGCTGTCCCATCTATTTACATAGGAAAAATGCTGACTACACCATCTTCATTTAAAAGTTCAGAAGTCATGACACAAAGGGAAATTGATATAACTTAATTCTTACCTAATCTCTGGAAAACAAACAGAGTCTGCATCCCATTAGTCCATATAAAGATGTTTGAATTTTCCCAGCGGTGGTTCTATTTAAAAGAGAAAAGCATAAAAAGCATAAAATATCTTATATCCAATATTTCTATAACTGGAAAGTAGGATCAGGTTTTTCTCTTGAGATGTCAGTAGAGTTTACCATCAAATAATTAAACATTCTACAAAAGCAAATATGCAATATCGTTTAATGCGTACCTAATCCCCAATGTATTGTTTTGTGTTCAAACACTTCTCATGCTAATTGTTCAAATTTCTACTGTTTGGCCAAAGACAGAATGAAGAGTTTCCAAAACAAACATACCCATAATAAGTCCCAGTAAAAGTAGCATCTATATATAAACATGCAACTAGGATTTAATTTGATTTTATCCAGCAATTTTATTTACCTTTTAATATTGATTCCTAATACCACCTTCCCAGCTGGACATTAGTTAACTAACTGGCAGATGGTTCTAATATTTTTTTTCAAATCTTGGAAAATCTATAGCTAAAACTTAATATTCATTTAATATCAGTTTGCCCAACTATAGCTCACTCCAAGCATTCAAGTTTCATAAAAGAGGAATTAATTTTTTAGATTGTAATACAGGAGTGAATGAGAATGGGATAAAGAAGATTTTTCCCCTTAATTTATTATGATGGACTATTTAATTTGGGCTGACAGACAGACTTCAAGTCCTAGATTGACACCCTCTGTCTTAGTTTTTACATCTCTATAATTCTCACTGCAATCTATTTTTGAGGATAAGATCCCTTCTTTCAAATTAATGCACATATCCAATTGACAATATGGATTGAAACATCTAACTTTGATATTGTTGCACTAATGTTCCACTGATTTTGTCAACGATAGATTCCACAGATTTCCCTCCAAGGGAAATCTTCTCTTTCAGCTGCCTCTATCTCAAGAAACTGGATTGCTTGGAGATAGTAATATCTGGCAGAGTAGTTTCCCCTGTCCCTCTGGAAGACCAGGAATGTAGATACCTGTACAGTTTATGGCCAAGTTAATCCTTAATCCTAAAAAAGCCACTTTAAAAAAAAGCAAGAAAATGGGATGCCAAAAGAGGTGCGTAGCAACTGATCCATTGGGAGAAGGAAAATGAATTCTTGTAAAGCTATTTGAAGCCATATTATCTCAACATGGAAGTTACAACAGCTCTGAATATAAACCAATTTAAGAGGCCGCAAACAACATTCAAGATTTTTAAAGAGAACTGGAGAGGCTCTGTAGGAAGCAAGAATGCAACAGCCTAATGATTGATGTAAATATTGCTGTGTTATAGTGACTACAGTTTAAATCCCATCCATCCATGACTTTGGAGAAATCTCAGTCTAATCTACAAATAGAACATTTCTGATAAAACAGAAAAGGCTCTGAGCTCCTAGAGAAAAGACTAGGAATATTTGCAACAAATACCTAAATCATTTTCTTGCTCTGTAACATCTCAACTTTTTTTCTAGAACTTCTGTAAAGTACAATAGAAAGCCTTCACTTTTTCAATTAGGATATATTCAAATATAAAATGCTAAGCCAAAAAGTAAAGTATATTACAGAATTTTCTCTTTAATTCATAAATACCTGAATCAATTGGAAAATTGTGTACCTGTATTGCTCATTCCTCTGAGAAGCCCTAGAACTCATGTTTCCACTTTGGTTATAATCAAAGTAAAATACAATAACTAAAACCACACCTTCCTGCTTCAAATCTGTTTTACTGATTAAGCAGTCAGACACCACATGGGAAGAGTGTCAGTGCTGGAGAATATAGAAAGGTTAATCGGATCATCAGATTTATAGAGCACGTCAGACTTGTTCTAGCTACCAACAATAAGTCCCAGGAAATCCTCTTAAAATCCTGACTAAGCAAGGTTTTGGCCAAAACAGTCTAAGCAACTGAACCTAGACCGTTCTCCAAGCTGACAGCTTTATCAAACTGCCTGAAAAGTGTTAGTTTCAAATATAGAAAAAAGCATAAAAATCAATTAAAGAACGGATGCTGAAAATAGGAGATGCCAAGACACAGACTTGGGCTCTGATACCTGATAAGACGTTCACTAATTAATTAAAAACTAGACATATTTGGAGGCCATCTACATATTCTCTTCTTACAATCGGTGTGTGATTGTTTATAATGTAAAATAATGTCCTGATGAGATTGGCTGTACCCTTTAACAATTTCAATAATAGTTACAGAAAGAGTACAATTGCTGTTAAGTATTTATATATTAAAGTCATCTCATAGGTTACTTGTGCAGTTATTATTATTATTTTATCCCACCTTATAAATATATGTAACTCAAGGAAGTAAATGTTGCTGTACTCCGATCTATTTTCCCTTGACTGTTTTATTAAGAATTTTGATTACAATAATAAACTAAACTTAGAGAACAAGAAGAGAAAATATAAAAAGAGCAGGAAAAAAGAAAAAGAAATAAGAAAAAGTGCAGGAAAAAAGGAAAAGAAAACGAATAGTAAAGAAATAAATATATAAAGAAGTGATTTCTAACCTACATCAAGCAAGTATAAACAAATTTAGTAACTTTTCACTCCTTATGAGATATCTCTTCATCATATATTCCACTCATTATCTATAAGCAAATCCATAAAACATCAACTTTTTCAATCCTGGAGTCAGCAAAAGCCCATAAAGGATTGCCAGGACTTTGAAAAAAAAAGGTTTTATTATAAGTTTGATCAAATAAATTATATCCCTTCTTTTTTACTTCTAATAATTTTAATGTTTTCTCCAGTCAAATATTGTTGAGGGATTTGATTTCAATTCTTCATCACATCACAGTTTTCTAATAGCCTTCTTTATAGATCCAATAAGAAAATATTTTACAGATCATTTTTTTGGTTTATTATTTATATTTCCTTTTAGTTTTAAAAACTTCAGCCAGTTTCTTTTGTATATCTAATGAAGTGTCCTTTTGCAAATAATTCTCTTGGCCTGTCATTTGTAGTTCCACTTTTGGTACTTTCTCTGACTTGTCAAATAAAATTTGTTCCACATCTGTCATTGCTGCATTAACATCTTTTAGACATAGTCTATCCAGAGTATTGTACTTACTAACTTCAGGATCCATTATTTAAAGATCTCCTTTAATGTTTCCAATCTTATAATGTTTTTTATTATTCTGTAAGTCCGAGTGTTTACAAGTTTTATATATTTTTTCTTGTACTTGAAATCTTTAGTCCCCTCTAACGTTCAGTTTCTAAAATCATCACTTATCTTTTGTTATGACTTGCAATTACCAGGATAATCAAAATAAATCTGTTTCCCATGACTTGTTTTTACTTGGTATAGTTAATTCCAAAATCGTATCGCAAAAATCAGTATTCAAAATTTATCTGGACCCTTAATCCATTTATAATTTTGTTAGCTCAAAATCTTTAGTTTTTTGCTGTTTATTTCAAATTCTTTAATTTCTTAACATTTTAATTAATTTTTCTTTGGTTCAGAGTTGAAGATAACTTCACCCAATGTCTTTTCACACCTGTTATTCCAAAGGTCTTTAATAGCTTTAAGATAATTAATAGGTAATTTCCGAAAGAGATTAGACAGTGAGACTTGCGAATTTAGTGTCCTTTAAAAGGTTGAATTGCAGTTGCAAGCTAGGTGGCTGATCCCTTCTTCTTTCAATGTTCATGGAAAACCACTATCCTGTGATCTCTTCATGAGGAACAGTTGTTTGGAGCATATGTGGAGAGATCTTCCATGCACTCCTTATATGGAGAGATTCAAAGGGATTGATCTATTCACTGGTTCCTTGACAGCCACAGATCTCAGCTTCACTTTTGCAAAGATGTCTTAAGTTCACCATACCTCCCCCAGAAGTCCCCCATAATGACAACCCTGTGAGGTGGATTGGGCTGAGAGAACGACTGGCCCAAAGCGAGCTGGCTTTCATGCCTAAGGCAGGCCTAGAAACGTGCAATCTCTTGCTTTTTAGGTCAGCACATTATCCGCTACACCAAATAAGTCCACAGGTTTCTGTAATGGTAAATGAAATTGTTACATTGTTATTAAGATTGTTACATCTTAATAAGGGTCATTAGAGAACCACAAAACAAAAGTAGCAGCGTAGATTCTTCCTCTCTGATATCCCAAATAAATATAGACTATCTTTAGGAGCGCAGGACCTTTAATTTTTTTAATTAGAATATTGTATTTGTTGTATAAGTTTTATGTCCAACAATACTGAGTAGAAAAACCAACATTTATAATGACTGCAAGGGGCAAATTCCTAAGAGGATGCAGTATATCAACAAAAGTATTTGGTGTTCCAATTAGTAAACATAATATTGGCAACGTTGATAATCTGTAATAGGGCATTTATATGGACAAAATATGCAACCACTGCTAGGCCTCTCATTCAATTACCTTAGACATAGCACATATTCAACATAAATACCTATGGCAAGTGAGAGACATTCCCCATTATAAATTATACCTATCAAGAATAAAAATTCTATTTATTTGAAATTACTAGAAAACACCTGACCAATTCATGTGTATGAACCTATGTGAGATGAAATTGAAAGACTGAAATGTCAAAAAAAAGCATATTAGATAAGAATTTGCTATGCAGGATCAGTTGAAAGTCCTCTTGGATCTAGCTAAACATGTCAACATGATCAATAGTAATAAAATGGTAGAATTTGTCCATTTTTCTCTAAAATGCACATGGCATCATGCAAACATAGAGTGGTTAGTTTAAAGTTCAGTGTGTTTTGAAAACCTAGCCACCTGGATTAATTCAGGAAACCATGGATTAGTATATGGTGTAAAAAAGCCAGTAAAGTCTCTTCTAACTTAAGACTTTACATTTTTTTAAAAATACAAGGAAAATTCCTGGATTATCTAAACTTAACTACTTGCATCTTAACTTACATCTTAGTCACACATGCCACATCAGAGCTTATGTCACCGATCAACTGGAGAGAGGATACTAACCTAACACTTACTGTACAACAAAAACAATAACATGACTAGTACACACTTGGTCCCTGCTGATCCGGAAAGGATAACCTAACATAGTAATCAAACCATATAATTAATTTTTTAGACTTGAAAATTCTCAAATCCAACTTACAATTAGTTTCTGTTCTACAAATTATGCATGCATGGATTACGTACAGAAGTAACTGGGATGAAATAAGTTCTCTGCTTGTTTGAGGGAGATCATACTACTGTAGTAGAGATAGACATGGAAATCTACAAGCAGTATTTTGCAAAAGATTTCAGGTATTACATATTTTTATTCATTGCACTGCTTTTTATAGTATCCAATTCTGTTTTTCCTTTTAAATTTTCTAAGTTAGTCACAAATGGAAAACACATATTACCTTTAACAGGCTCACATGGAAAATCACATTCTTCTACCCACCCTCATTCTTGCCAGCATTCCTCCAAGAAAATTATTATTATAGGTTTAATGCAATGAAAACACAACAGTCTGTCAGTGTGTATTGAACAGATGCATATTGAACAGATGTGTATTGAATTCAATGACGGGAAAAGAAATTACTTAAGCACAATGGATTTCAGTATAAATTTTATCTAATTTCAATATTCAAGATAAGTAAATCTCTTTAAGAGCCAAACATAGTTGTTTCTTACCATGACCCATATGTGAAAAGATATACTCAAAGCAAGGTATGCTGCTGACAGGATAATAGTTCCTTTAAATTTGTGAAACAGAAGATTAACCAGGCCGGCTTGAAAAACAAAGGTGTTGAAGAACATGAGGAAGATGATGATGACATTGAAGAGGATGGTAATATCTTGAATGCTGTAGGGAAAAAGACCTTTTTTTTAATGAAGCAGAGATTGACGTAGCCCCATACATCCTACAAAAATAGGGTTGCTTTTTACAAGCAGAGAACACAGCAGCAGGAGTGCTGAAATCTCTTTTGCCTATCTTTCCACTGGGATATTACTGTTTCATTAATAACAAGAAAAGGAGATCCCAAAGCTCTTGTTTAAAAGACTGTCATGGAAATAAGAGACACATTGAGCTCCCTGTTTGCCATCAGTTCCATTTTTCTCTGCTATTCCCTAAGCACAATGATTTGAATAATACATCATATACATAGCAATGTTTTAGTACATTGTTCAAAACAGCACAGGTTACCAGTAATATATACAATTCAATGTTAGATTTTAAAAATATTTTTATTTTATTTTATTTTATTACTTCACATCAATCAACTATTGTCTGGCTTTCTCTATGTTTTCCTGAATGAAAGTAAGCCAGGAAGAGCAGAAACTAAAAATACAATTCTATGAATGTTTACCCCAAAGTACATTATAATATACCCAGTAGACATTACTCTTTGATAAGTGGTTTGTGGGAGGGGCTCTGAGTTAAGTCTTGATTTCTGGCAAATGAACAACTGGACAAGTTGTTGCAGTTTTCTGTGCAATATTTTTAAAGTTGACTTGCCTTCTTCCTAGGGCTAACAGAAAGTCAGCAGCTCCAAATCGGTACTTGACTGCGTGCTTAAGATGGGACTAGAACTCAATCATCTAGTTTCCAGCCTGGTGGCCTTTAGCCACTACACCAAAGTGTTTTGTTTCTTAGCCTAAAACTGCAGTCCTATGCATATGGGATCAAACGGCTTGCTTTTATGGCTTTTTAAAAAAAATTATTATAAACCATCTAGAGTCACATTTGTGAGATGGGTGGCCATATATAAATATGATTAATTAAAAAGTCTGGTACAGACTGAAACATTTCTCTGTGAATATCTCTATGAATATTCATTTCTGTATGAATATCTTATTAAAATATCTACAGTTCCCTTCATGGACCATTTTGATCTTGAAAACAGTTTTAAAAACTACAGAACCCTCAGGCACTGCTTTCACTTTGTTTCTGTTATGACAAAACAAGTAAAGAAAAGAAAACGTACTAAGAAGCATATGCAAGTCTTTACTACTCACATGAAAAGCACAAGCTGGATGACAGGAGCCATGCGAAGCAATTCTGAGAAGGAGTTGACAAAGAGATCATAGGACAAGAGGAGGAATTGCAAAGACAGCACCAGGCTGTAATTGCTAGTCTGGAGCATCTTTCTTCCCTAAGATTCTGGGATCTCAGCATCTGCATTCCAGGCAGCAGAACCAGCTTATACTCATGTTAGGAAAGAGGCACGCTTCCTCCAGATAGATTTGCTGGGATGGAAAAGTAAAGGGAAAAACAAGTAACAATGAAAGATAGAGACACACATCTTATTAATTGCTGCTAGATGCATACAGTTTAGGTCAAATCCTAATACTGAAAAATAATCAAGCACTATTCCTTGAAGAAGGGCAAAACAGGACTTCTTGCTAAATTAAAGAAAACCTTTTTTTTTTTTTTTTTTTGGTGCCTTCGAGTCATTGTTGACTTTCGGTCACTGCCTGGACTAATCCCTGCAGGGTTTTGGGGCAAAGTTTTTCCGAGGTTGGTCGCCCTTGCCTGCTTTTAGGGCTGAGAGGGACTGACCTAACGTAGCCCTACTAAGCGTGCACTAAAACTCAGGGTCTCCCGGTTTCTAGGCTGGTATCTTAATAGCTACAGTAAACTGGCTCTTCATTACTGATTTTTTTTATTGCCAACATAATGTTTATACTTGGTACGGAACAGAATACTGCATTGTTTTTGATATCGAAAACACGGCCTATAAGTCAACCCGCATTTCTAGACCTGGGACAGGAGACCACGGGGGCTGGGTGTGGGGGGGGGGAGAGGCTGCTGACTATCTCCTCCGCTTACGAGTGAAAGGGGGAAACGCCCACTTCTAAGATACAGGACTTCACTAAGTGCAGGACTTACCCGTGTTACCCAAGTCCCCTTCAACCGGAGGCTACGCGATCTCTCATAGGAGTCGAGCGCGCTCCCTTCTCGGGGATCGAATACAGCCCCGCGTTGTGTAAGACACGAGAAACCGGAGGAAGTGAAGCCGCTGCGCCGGGGCAGCCCCCGACGAAGAGCAAACGGTGCAGGACAGTTACTTTGCGCCGCCACAATCGGTCCCCATGGCGATAGAGCAGCGGCGCGGAGGAGGCGCCGGAGCCAGCACGCCCGGAAGTGCAGCCGGGGCCGCAGAGATCATGGATGCCTAGAGGCCGAGGAGTAACTTGAGGATTGGTTGGGCGATTCCTGACCGCACCATCGCCTCGATCCTCAAGCGGCCTAAGGAGGAGATGTTACTGGTGTTACGGAGTGGCATGAGCTCCCCCCCCCCGCTCTTTCTCCATCGTTAAGCAAAACGATGGGCTCTATGGAATAGGAATGTCATTTAGCGTTCCCACTGAATTTTAGCTCGGTTTATGTGCCAGTTTTATACATGCCTACTGGGTGGAAAGGCTATTGAAATCAGTGAAACATGCTTGGAAAAAAATTACAGGATTGTAGTTTAAATAAAACAACAAAAAAGGAAACTTAAAAAAAAAACATTAAAGCCTCTTCCAGCACTCTAAAGGTGGCTGTGACAAACCACTTTCATATTTATAAACTATTATTACAAATCACCATTTTACAAATTATGGTGTCTGGGTTCAACATCTTTTCCGACTAACGAATTTTATTAAAAGATTTGTGAAGCGCAGCTCACTTTATCGGATCAACATAGCCAAAGAAACTAGCCACGTTATGTCTTCTGTAATGTGGAAGCTCAGCTTCTGGACGTACACGCTTAATGAATGAGGCAGCTAATAATTCATTCTAGGGACTGTAAACTTTCAATTAGTGTATGAGAAACATTTCCATCGATTTATCTCCTTGTCTGCATAAACGTGGTGCATGGCAGGCAATTGAAAAATTACAGGAATCGGCACGAAGCTTACGGCGGGATAATTTTTAAATCTTCCAGAAAAAGATGATTTGCTCCAAACCGCACGTGTGGCTAAGAAAACTACATTTCCCAGACATCCAGAGAAGTCGGAACTCTTCATTGGGCGGGGTTTCCACTGTGAGAGCGAACAGAGGGGCTTAAGTTCTTCGTCTGCAATGAGCGGCGAAGACCATATTGAAGGGTCTGTTGAGGACTGGAACTACTTTTCCCGACTCTCTCTGCGACTTAGGCGGAAGCGAGGTATGAGAATGGTATGCATTTTCGTTGTAATTGGACTGAAGAAGGGAATGATGATATTCTTTAATATCGGCAATCGTTGTGACTGTAAGTCACCTACACGCTCATTCTTGTAAAGGAGCATAGCATGTTCTCCCCCTAATATTTTGCTCAAGAAGATTTTGCTTCTGCTTTTTCTTTTTTCGCCAGTATCTGCCTTCCTGTAGTTTTGATTGGCGAATCGACAAAGTTCCTTTATTTTCCCCAGGAGAGTGCCGCACACTTGTTAGTTCATGGAGCTGGTGTCCGCGCTTTGCATCATTAGAAACCATTAATACAATTGGTAATCTATGTTCTTGTGTGGGTAATTATTCTGTCTTTTGCCAACACAGTTAATGTTCTTTAGACCAGTTAATCTCAAAAATGGCTATGCATTTTTCTCAAAATGTAACACGGCGATGCACTTTATTGTTTATTCGGTAAGATTGGTGTTAGTCCCTCAAGCAATATAGAGCAGGAGCAACCTAAAGTTTGTAGCTCTTTAATAAAGCCCAGCTTTGAAATTGTACCCTTTAGTGTTACTTGTTTTGATATTGGTCAAAGAACAACAACAAAAAGAAACACAATAGCTAAACTATTTACTCCTGGTAATTTTGTTGTTGCAAACAGCATTCTTTTTGTTTATCTGGACAGATTTATGATACAAAACACTTAGATTTCTTCACACTTGTACAGTCCATTTCAGCTTTTCTTTCCACATCTACTTCCAACTATAGTGCTTTTATGAGTTTGTATACCTATGTGGATAATTAAAAATAACATTTGTTTTACGGACAGTTACATATTCCTGGTTGAGAGCAGAAGTTACTACATTCAGAAGAATTGGATTTTGGCAATGGCCAAAACTATATTTCTGGTAGACACCTGCAATAGATGCACCATATTTTCCTTTTTCTCAGAAGCCAAAATGGTTTTCATTTATGAAAAGTATCTTTCTGTAGAACTTCTGAAAGTGAAGTTTATATACCTGTATAGCAGGCCAGAATACTATGCCTACACCACATTGGTCCCAAATGAGGACTTATTGAATAGCAGTGTCAATGCTGCAAGTAGGAGAGCAATATGTAATTTACACAAATGGTGGAAATAAAAACAGCTAACAATAACTACCAGAACAAACAACTACAAAGCTCTTTTCATTCTCTAAACTTTGGCACCGAATCTCAACCTCTAACCTTCAAAGAAATTCCTACATGCGTAAGTCAGCTACGAAAAACCTGCACAGCAGAAACTCTGTCACTGGATCTAAGTGACAGCAATCTATCATAAGTTATGGAGAAGAAAAGAAAGACTGTAATTGAAGCTGTTACTTTCTGAGGCATTGAAGCTTCCATTTATCATCTAAATCTTTCATCTTGACATGTATAATGTCTTCTGGGTGTCCAAATATGAAATGTGATGGAAAGACTGATGGGGTTCATATAACCTGCTGATCACAGATCCCTTGGGGGTACAAATTATGCTGTAAGGCAATATCTCCAGCATATTGAGAGTGACTTCATAATTTTGGATGAAGTATATAGGGTCTTGGTTTTCAGGTGATGGTATCATCAAAAATTATTTTTGAAAGCAAAAGTCCAGGAAGGGGGGGGGGAGAATTCTTGGTAATAACATTGATGCAAGCAATATAGGTTTGAAATGAATGTACTGTTGTCTAGAGATAGAATTCATCTGGTTAAAGTGAGAAACTACATTTTTGAATGATGGAGAGCTAACCTGGCTAGGAGGCTTTTAAACTAGAGTGAGTGGAAATCGTAAGACCACTGATGAGTAAAGAATTGCCATGTAAACAGACTGAATACTTTACAGCAGCAAAGTGAAATAATTTGGGAATTTCCAGTTTAAAAAAGCAAGGTAGACATAAAGGAAAAAGAAACTGAACACAAGGAAGCTATCTCATTATCTGAAATGCCCCTAAACCAGTCCTGCAGAACTCTTGGAAGCCAAAGTGGCAGATTAATTACCTTTAAAGTAATTGCAGGCCAGAAAGGAACAGTTGGCAGCACAGTGGCAGTGATGCAACTAGCAATGTCTGTAAGGCCTGAAGGCACTTTGCAGTGTGTCTTTTGGGCTGGAAGTGATTGCAGAAACCTTGGTGGAAGCTTTGGCAGCAGTGGATTGGCTCTTTCCCATAAACATTGGCACAAAGCAGCTTGATAGGCTGCAAATTGTGCAGGTCTGCTCCATGCTAATGGCAAAGCATGGGTAAAAAGCAGATGATCTGGATCATGAGGCAGAAAGACAAGTATAGTATAATAGGGATTACAGAAACGATGGAATGAATCCCATCAGTGGAACACTGATCTTGATAAGTATATCTTGTTTTAGAGCAGTGTTTCTCAACCTTGACAATTTTAAGGCATGTGGACTTCAACTCCCAGAATTCCACAGCCAGCATTGCTGGCTGTGGAATTCTGGGAGTTGAAGTCCACATGCCTTAAAATTGTCAAGGTTGAGAAACACTGTTTTAGAGGAACAGGCAGTCCAGGAATGGACATGGTATAGCATTATATAGTTAATAATTAATTTAATTGGCTGTAAATTAACTTTCCATAGGTCAATTGGATGGTTAATAGCCTGAGCATTGACAGTATCTGGAAAGCTAACAAAGGATAGCTTACATATATGCTGCAAACCAGTCAGAAGAAATCTTGCCCGTGAAATCAGATTAGCCTTGACCCTGCTGGTTTCCCACAAGGCCTTAAAGACATGTTTGTGACACTGAGCTTGGGGTTCTGGACATATGGCAAAGCCTGTGCAATGATTGTGATTATTTGTTTGCTGGTTGTTGTTTTTTTTTAACCATGGCTGTATGCATTATGTGTGTATTAGCTTTGTTGAGATGGGTGGCCATATAAATTGAAATAAAGATTTAATGAAGCAAATGACCCAAACCTTAGAAAAAAACATGAAAGGGTTTCAGGAAAGGAGGTTTCAGCTCCCCAAACATCTATTGGAAGTCTGTCAAAAGAAGAGAAGATGGGAGGAATATAAAAAAATGTTCAGGTATTGTCAGTCTTACAAGGTAGACCAGGCTGAGAAACCGATGCCATATAAGTCATGACTACTTTTATTGTAACAGAATCTTGCTAGTCTGAATTTACTTCCCCTCTTCCTCACTTTATCTTTGGATGAACTAGGGAGGCTCCTGTCTGAGATGTTTATTTACATTATTTTCTTGGTCCAAGCTCAATCCCCTCTAATTTGACCATTGCCTTGGTAGCCCTCTCCTTTCTCTTTTTCAAGACCATTCTCTATGCCCTCCACAGGTATATAAAAATATTTTATTCGGAATATGGTTGATAAGTCTTCTATTGCCAAGAAACTAGAACCAGAAGTAATGAATTGAGTTGCAGCTACTTATATTTTTGTTAAAAAAAAACGGAAAACATTCTTGACAGTAAATCTATACGGCACTGAAACAATCTACATATAATGGTTTCAGATTCTCAACTCTGGAGGGTTTTTCCCCCCCAAAAAAAGCTAGACAGCCACCTCTCACAGTTGGTTGTGTTTTTGCATATTGCAGAGGGCTGGACTACAGAATTATTGTGGTTCCTTCCAATTCAATTAATCTATAATTCTATCAAGAGAATAGAGGCAGTAAATATAAATTAGAATGTGTGTAGGAGCTGAGCCAGATTAATTTGGCTGCACTAGAATTTGCTACCTAAATTCATCGTCATACAAGGCACATATAAATAGCTTTTATTCTGATTAAGGTTTTCAGTGTTACATTTGGTTGGGTGAATGCATATGTATACAGATATCGCAAACATTATAAATACAAATCTCAGTGTAACTCTCCATTTTTAGAAAAAGTATTGAAAAGTTGCCTGGCAATTTGGAGAAAGTACTATGTTTAAAGAAAATATTCAAAAAGAGCAAGCACATCCATTTCCTTTCTCCATCTATTAAGGCACTTATTAGTTGTGAAGAGTGAAGTTTCAGTCATCACCATGAACTATTAATAGACATTTTGTGCTATTTATTCAGCCTCACTTCTGCTTGAAAAGCAGAAGTGAACTCATAAGTGTTGCCTTTCTCATAAGTGTTGCCTTTCTCAAGAAGCAGTGGTTGCAGGTGCAATATCTATAGAGGGCTTTTGGGGACTTCTCTTTTGGGAAGCTTGATCTTTGAATCTTGCCTATTTAATTTTAAAAATGTGATAACTTTTCCTTATTGAAGTAGCTTGATTGTAATCACTTTTATTTTTGCCTGCAACATCATTAGATAAGCTGGATATGATAAAATTAATCTTATCTCCCTTTAGAATGCTGATCTCACTTATGCACATGCTTGCTTTGGCTCCTAGAAAAACCTTGGAAGTATGGATAGAATAGGGTTTTTTTATTGGACTGAACCGAACCATCCAACGTAATGATCAAATTGATACAATAAACTCATTAGTTCCCCTAGAAACTATATTTAGTGATATGAGTACATAGCATTTCTGGCTTTAAAAAGACGATAATCTTATCAATTAAACTGATGGTAATGATTGAGCTTTGTACATATTGCCACCCAGATAGAATATAATCAGCTTGAATCAGTCCAAAGACATTGTAGAGCCTTTGTTTTCTGAACGATTAATTTTAACAAGTAAACACATTAATATATTTTCTCTAGCCCTTTCTCTCTAGCTCCTCCTCCTTGGGTGAAAATGATAAAAATAGTAAAATTGAAGTGCATGTCCCATACAGCGGAAAGCAGTGCCATTTGAAGTTGGGTGAAGGCAATATTGGGCAGGAAGAATAGAAAGCCAACAGAGGAGATTTAGAATTTAACTTCTTATCAATAACCTGAACTGTTTGTTCAGTTCCTTTCTTTTATTTTCTCAGGCGTGCTTCCAAGTAGCACTGAGATGCCTAAAGTTCCATTTCTCCCGTATTCAATCCTTGTGGGAAATCTGGCTATCTTGTGTTTGGGGCTTACAATATACTGGAGTCAGCACTGGCTCGGCGGCTTTGCCTGGGATGGTTCTAGCAAGATGTTTAGTTGGCACCCGGTTCTCATGGTGACAGGCATGGTGATCTTATATGGTGCAGGTAAGCGGGGGAAAAAATTCAATTTCTCTGTCCTTTTCCTCTCTTTTTGCTGTGTAAGTGGAGATAGTGAGAAGTGCTTCATCTGGCTCTGATGGTTTCCCCCTTTCCCCCCTGTAGCAGCACTGGTGTACCGTTTGCCCTTTTCTCAAGTGGGTTCCAAGCTCCCTTGGAAGGTGCTGCATGCAACACTTGCTCTGATAGCATTTATCTTTGCCATTCTGGGATTGGAAGCTGTCTTCAGGTTTCACAATGTGCAGAAAATCCCCAACATGTACTCTCTACACAGCTGGCTTGGGCTCTCTGCTGTGCTACTTTTTTCATGCCAGGTAGGTAAGAGCATATCAATGGATTGATTTATGTCAAAAGTATATATCCCACTAGTTTCCCAGAGAAGAGATGAAAGGCTGGAAACAAACAAGATCAGCAATATTTACAATAACTCCCAACCTTTTATTTTTACTATAACCTGCCTCCAGTACTGTAGTTGATTTTAAGAAAGGATTAAGAAATCCTGCCTGAAACTCTGGAGACTCATTGCTAGTCAATGTAGATAGTGGTGGGTGAGAAATATCAATGTTCTGGTTTAGTATAAGACAGCTTCTAGGACTCTGAGGGATAGTCAGTTAGGCAGAGATGTGAATAGCTTATCTTTTAATATATAATCAAATACTGCTAAGCTTTTTCTGAAGAAAGATTTGAGAGCATTTTTACATATCCTGTGTGTCTTCAGTTTCTTGTCACCAGAAATTAATTCTATAAACAGATTACTTTTTTCCTACCGGGCAAGTGGCTTTTTTTAATCTTTTGAGATTAAACCAAAGAATTATGCATATTAATCATATATTCCCTAAAGAAAGATGCATTGTGTTGCCCACCTAAACATATTACATTGTGAGAGATGGAATCAAATACAATAATCATATTTTTACAAATGTGCCCCTATGTGCTTGAAGATCTAAAATTATTTTTAAAGAAATGAAGGGGGAAAAAGAACTTCTGCTGGCTAAGTTACCACACTGGCATTGCTAATCAAGTACAAATAATTTGTATAGGTTCAGGTACAATAATGTAAGACTTCTAATTTATGTCTCTCCCTTCCAGTGGTTAATGGGGCTTGCTTCTTTTTTGTTGCCTTGGACGCCCATCTGGTTCCGAGCCCTCTACAAACCTGTCCATGTTTTCTTTGGTTCTATCATCCTTGGTTTGGCTATTGCATCCTGCATCTCAGGCATTAATGAAAAGTTATTCATGAGATTGTGAGTAATGGAATTTGGTTATGGGTTGATCAGAACATAGTGCAATGGGTATTTGTATTTTGATTCTGAGGTAACAATTTCTGTAAAAAGTTAATGATTTGGCTTATCAATTTCAATCTAGAAAAAAAAGGAAACAAAACTCAAGCTGATCTGGACTGAAATTATGTATTTTGACAGTAACAAAAAATGCTTCTAAATATGAAGGGGAGTGTTCCTAAGGATTTATCAGGCACCCAGAATCTAGCTACAGGGATGCCCTTAGGAATGAGTTCCCTGTGGCAAGTATTTTTCTTGAAATGTCTACATCAGTTTCTTCCAATTTTGTGCCTTCCATATTTAGAAATTGCAGAAAGGGAGGTTTAACACCTCTTGGCGACCCTGGGATCTGGAAAGCTGGTATGGAAATATTTCCAGCTTTTGTATATTTAGTTTTTCCAGCATAGCAAGTAAAGATGTGAAACTGATGTGTGGAGATCTGTTGGAAATGAATACCATAAGCATGCCTAGGTCTTATATTATGAAATCAGTAGTAAATATTTGGAAGCCTGCAATAGGAAAAAAAAAGCTGGTAGATAAAGCCCCAGATGACCACAGGAGATGAGCACAAAGTTTATTAACGCATTCCAAGCATTTCCTTCTTTTTGGATTTTTGCAGAAATATGTGAATTTAACCGGTTTTCACCAAACACTTTGTTTGACTATCTTCTTAGAAAAAATTCAACAATACCATATTCCAAGCTTCCTGCAGAGGCTTGGTTTGCCAACATTCTGGGAATGCTGATTTTGGTGTTTGGTTTGTTAGTGTTGATGGGTCTTGCAATACCAGGATGGAAACGTCCAGATGTGAATTCACAAGACATTCGAGAGGTGAGGAATTCTGATACGATGAATTAGAGAAAATGAATATGATGCTTTAATGCGTGTTGAAAAGTATTTGAATGCTACATACAAAGAACACACACACACACACACACACACAGACAACTTATACCAAAAGTCAGATGTGACTACATTCCAAAGAACTGGGGCAGACATAGAGAAAGCTTGACTCCAGGTCACCCATGTGACAAAGGTAGGCAAATCTCTCAGACAATCTCAATTGAATGGGGGTGGTGTTTGGAATCGAATAGAAAGAGGTGTTTTCTCAATCTGCTTCAACTTCTAAACCATATTGGGCTTTAAAGTTAATACTCCATACTTTCTATTTCACCCCCCCAAAAAAATACAAAACAGAATTGGGCAGGGACTGTAAACACTTCTGGAGAGAATTCCATAGACATAATATAAACCTGGTCAAGGGACAATTAAATATTTAATTGATCAATCCCTATCCTATGGATCACTAACATGTAAATGCTGCTCTGGTAAAAATTAGTTCTGGCAGTCTAAAGATTTTAAAGACAAATAGCTGCATAATTTTATTTTGCTTCTAATACATAAAATACTAAAATACTCTTTTTCCTACCATACACATTTAGCCACCATTCTGGCTAATTAGATATTATTGAGTCTAAATCTAAAACATTCAATTCTGAAACCTGGAATATTTAGTCCCCAAATCTGAATTTAAAATAATTAAACTGCTGAAACAAAACTTCTGCAATGTATGTAACTTTCAGATGAAATTTCAGTTTAAAATGGAGTAGGCCAATTAAACAGATTGTCATCTTGAAAATTGAAAAGTGAAGTAATATATGGTAAACAGCTACCTTTACCATTGAAATAAGAAATTTGTGACTCTAGATAGCAATTAAAGAACAGTTCGTACCGTTATTTTCCACTGTACATACTGGTTGAAGTTGTCAAAAATTGTAGCCTAGCAATACTTAACAATACCACTTAACAATCACTCATAGTTGAAGCCACTCATTTCTTAATACCTAGGCACAACTTTATTAACCTACGTTATACAGGCTGAGTCTCTTATTTTTCTGTAAAATGTGCTCTTAGAAATTAACATGTGAATACTAATCTTAAAGATAATTTAAGCTACCATAATATCCCCTTTTGCTATAGGAAAATCATGTTTTATTGAATCCAACTTCTGGTTTGCTTCCTCTACACAGCCTCTGTTACGAGAAGCCAGATGAAGAATTAAAGAGCAGCTGCGTGGTTTGCTTTCTCTAAGGGTTTTTTCATTGAAGTTTGCAGCCTTACTT
This sequence comes from Protobothrops mucrosquamatus, assembly GCF_001527695.2. Taxonomy (NCBI): domain Eukaryota; kingdom Metazoa; phylum Chordata; class Lepidosauria; order Squamata; family Viperidae; genus Protobothrops; species Protobothrops mucrosquamatus. The sequence goes on from NW_015387584.1 coordinate 45,389, forward strand.
GCTGCTGTCGTCATCAGTACAGGAGCTCACATCATGAACTAATTCAGTAAGAGAAGACTTTTCTGGTAACAGATATCCAAATTTGTTCCCCTCAGTCTGATTTTTAAACTTCAAATGTTTGTACTATCAAGGATTGCTGGACATCCAACCACATTTGAACAAATCTGTTTGCTAAAGTGCCATAAAGTTTTCAGATTTTTGTGCTTTTCTATAGCCAATTAAAATCCCAAATAATCAAAGAAAAGCTGCCTTTTTCTGATACTTGGGTGAAAGGATGTTCTACGGCAGCTATTTTGTGTGTAATTTCAGAGCTGTGTTATTTTTTATGGAATATGATCTAATTTTCTGTGTTTTTTTCATATGAATCTGTTCAGATTCCACATATTATAGAACATAGTTTGTTAGCTTTGATTTAACATGTTAGATGAAGCCAGTATAGAGGGCCTCAGCCTTCTCTTGATTGAAAGAGAAGTTTTCATTTTGTGCAGTAATATATCAGGTAGACAGCCAAATCTTTTGCCAATTCACCCACAGAAGTTGTGTTTATATAACATATCAAGCCATAATTCGTTTAATGGTGGTTTACCAAATAAACAAATGACTGGGTTCCCATAAAATCTTAACCCCTGGTTTACAAAATACATTGACTGGATTTATATGATTGGGCAAATAGGCAAACCAAATGTGGCAGTACCACAGTTCGTAAAGAGTTTGGACTTGGGACCACTTTACTTTGTTAAAATGACTGAAGACCCCAAAGAACTTGGGTTTATATGGATTATACCCATTAATAGTTACTGTGTTAGAAATTAAAACCGAGAAATTTTAAGATATTTTGACTTTGTGAATCCCTGATTACACTTAGAAAACTACTGGTGTAGTGTATTATGCAGCTACTTTGTTACCTTTTTATGGTTTCTATTTACTTGGAATGATAGGATATCAGTGGAGATATTTTTTCCAACTTTTTTCATTTGATTACTGTGAACACTTCTGATTTAAAGAAAACATTGAGATGTCATGGGCTGTAATTAGGTATTCACACATGGTAATTAAATATTTTTTTTTAAAAAAAGAATATTTGGAGTTTTTTCAAATGGTCAAAAACCTGAACTACCTATTTCCCACCCACAGAGTTCTTCTGTATCTATTTGTGTCAGTGAAACATAATCTTATTTTTGTGTTAACAGTACTGTGGTACTGAAATTCACATGCAGTTGATGACAAAACATAATCATTAGTTACCTTTAAAATGTCTCCTGTGTTTGCAACAAATTTATTCTCAGAACAATAGACTTTGTCCATTTGTGAGGGTGAAGAGTAGGCTAATACATATATTATAATAATGTCTGAAACATGTTACAATAATGTGACTCCATAGTTAAGTTTACTTTTTTCTGAGAGCTACAATCTAATCACCTTATTTTAAGCCATCTTTCATTAGAGTTTAAACATGAGACTTTGCATTGGATCACACGTCTAGTCTAATAAGATACATCACCTTATATGGCTAAGTCACGAGATTAGATCTTATTTAGAAAAAAAATTGATCCTTGATGCCTTTCTTATTTCTAATATATCTATCTTCTCTCTTGTTAATGTGAAAATTGAGCCGTTTTCTTATCTGTGCTAAATCGCTTAATAATGCTAATAAAAGATTATGCTGTTCTCCATAAACAACTATATAAAAATTCCTGTACTTAATCAAGCAATGTGAGCTGAACACACTCAAGGACTGGCCCTTGATATATTAATTAAATTAAAATATTTCTGTTGAGCTATTTATAGCATACAGTGTTATCAATTTCTGTTACTTGCAAGCTACATTTATTTAAAGAACCAAAACCCAAACCACTATACAAGTACCAGTAGTCCTCATTTAGCAACAATTGGGACTGGTAATTTAGTCATTAAACAAAGTGCTTGCTAAGTGTAACCATGTTTCTGCTTGTGATCTAACTTCAGCTTTCCTTTGCTTTACAGACCTGCAAAAGTTGTAAATGTGAGAACTGGTTATAAAGTTACTTTTTCATCACAGTTATAACTGCCAATGATTGCTAAACAGGACAGTCACCAAACAAGGACTACCTGTATCTATTATGTGCTAATTATATGCAATGCAACATTAACTCCTTCTCAGTATCATTATGTTAGCTCAAGGTTGGCAAAATAGCTGAAAAATGTTTTGAAACAAAGTTAGTTTAAAAGCTTTATTTGCAAATAACCAGACAATGAAAAAAAAAAGTCTTATGTATATTTATTCTTCTACATTCCTTTTGAACATTTTCCCTAACACCATTTGTTTTTTCCAATTTAAATACAGGTAATTTCACTTAATTATAACTGTGCACCTAGCTTTCATTCTGGTTATATCTAATGCGTTCTTGATCATATAATTACGGTAGCAAAATATTTTAAAATAGTGCCTGCAGTTACCTGGATGAAATAACTTTGGGTTTTTGTGGCAGATAATATGACAGAAGTTACCTTTATGTACATGGGTCCTTGGCTGCCAGAGAAATATACCTGATAATTTCTTTCAATCTAAACTGTAATGCATTCTTTGTATAGCTGCTCCTGAAAATAACACCCACCTACCTGCCACATAAAAGATCTAATGCGTTAACCAGCATGTTACCTGAGTAATAATATACTCTACAATTCTGAAAGAGTGTTTTTTACTTATTTCCAATTCCAGCTCAAAATGCTTAAGTCCCAGCCTTAAGAATGCTAAATTCTATAAAGACGAATTTTTTATCATCACCTGAAGCAAAATAGACAGCCTTGAAAAACTCATCTGTAAATAATCCCATTTATGAAGCTCCCAAAAGAGAGGTCTGGTTGCCAAGCTTCCTTTAAGCTTCCTTTAATGTTATTTAGGTACTAGCTAAACATTTCTAGCAGGGTACGTTTTAATTGGTTGTATAACAGCTGAAACATATTGCCCAGAGGTTAAGCAGTTCAAAAATCCTGATGTAGATTTATGATGCCTTGTACCCAAAGAGGATCCCTATAACTATGAGAATGCTGAGTTACTATCGAGGCTAAAAGGCAGATTATTTCAATTATGAATATATAGCAATATTCTTCTCAGCATCTACATATATACAAGCTAAGTTAGATTGATCTGTTCCATATTTATTTAAGCTATATTGCACGCAAAGAAATATGCGGTAGTTTAATAAGTGTGATGATTGCACTTATGAAATTGTGGGGCTCTCTGTGCTCCTCGGTCAGGGAATGGATTTAACCAGTCAATCTTGTTTCTCTCAGTGGCCAGTGAGATCTCTATGTGAAATCAACAGACAAGGAACAGAAATAGCATTCACTTTGCTCAACAACTCTTTAGATGTATACTGTGTTGATGTATTAAGTTCAGCAGCTCCAGATGGTTTTTTTTTTTAAAATATCTAGACTACAGTCATGGTCTATGAGTATTTTATAAAGATTCTGACATATTTATACACCTGGTATCTAGAGTTAGAAGATCTTTGCATATATTTTACTTAGCTGTTCAAGCTATGTTGCTACAATATTGTTTGAATGTACCACTACATAGCTTCAGCAAAACTTAAAACACCTCTTGTGTACAGCGAAGAAATGCAGTACATAAAAACATGAACAACTTGAAAAGAGGACTCCGTAACAGTCAAAATATAAAAAGCACGAAAAAAAACGTAGACCCCAGCCAAACATATAAACATAACTCCGTTCTCAAGCATGACGTTTCCAGAACAATACCAAATAATGTGCAAGAAAGCTTTGTAAGTTAAAATAAACCTTGTCATTCCAAAGGTACCAGGATTTAGTAAGACCTGCACAGCAGGGATAGAATAGTGATGGGACATTTAAACTAGTACTAAAATGTGATTTATATTAAGGAAGAATATCATGACGTTACTATGGTTTAGCCTGTAACCCTTCCAGCACTGCCCGGAGAATGGCTGCAGCTGCTACAGCACCAGGATCGGGCTGTACTAGGTGAGCTGAGCTGATATAACTGGCTCTGCCTGCAGCAGCTTCCATATTCTTCGTAGATTCAGCAGCAGCCTCTGCCTCCTATAAAAAAAAAAGCAACATAAACATGTATACTACAAACTTGTTCTTTATATAGCTATAACACTAAATACACAAAAGTTTCACATCTCAGTTTGTAAACATAGACATCATTTGGAGTCTAGATCTCTTTTTTTGTTGCTACAGCCTTTACCCTAATGCCGTTAATACTTACAGTTTTTGATTATCGATTTTAAGTGCTTGGGGATTTTAGCTGATTATCAAAGAGCAACTCTGGAGGAAGGAAGAATCTTTTAAAACAGTTCCTTTCAAGGAGCTGGCTGAAAAGAATGCCAATTCCTTGAAATCATGCTTTGTCCAACCTGGACCTTTCCCCTTTCCAGAAGGCTCCAAAGACTTAACCTCATGTCTGTTCCTATGCTTTGAAGAAGCACTTCTCCAATAAAGAAACAGAAAGGTAAACTGCGTGTTCTTCATCTTCGCTCTTACGAGGCAGAAGTGACTAACTTTGAATTGCATATATGCTAATAAACTCACGTTTACAGCCTTGGCCAGAACCTGCATCAGATCAGCCTTAGGTGTCTTCAAAGCTTTGAGTACTTTTGCAGCAGCCCAGAGTGAATCCAGCTAGGCAAGAGTTGAGGAATATTAGACAAACAATAGTGGCAAGATTTACTGTTCTTTACTGGACATGAACAGACCCTTTGAAGAAAATCTTCAGGATTTGCTATAATTGGTAAGAAAAATTCCAAACATTTTCAGTTGGAAGTGCTGGCTCTGACAGACAGGGAAAATGCTAACTGGAAGTGAAGGGGGAGAGAGGAAAAGCTGTATAAGTAGTCCTCAGGTTACAATGACAATCGGGACCACGAATGCCTTTGCTAAGCAATGTAGTTGTAAACCATAATATCATATGAGCATATCACTTGGTCATAACCCCAGGTCTGTGCAGGTCATAAAGCACAAAGCAGAGGAAGTCCCAGGCAAGGAGCATGGGAGGCCTTGGGAAGGTTGCACACATGTACAGGAAATGCTGTGGGCGGGAGAAAAAGCAGTAGTAGTGCCTTATGACCTTCCCTGCTAGTTTCCCCATTGACTTTGCTTGGTGGAAGCCAATAGGGAAGGTCACAAATGACTTGACCTGTCTTGGCAGCAGTGGGAGGAAGATGTTAAAGGTCAGTTGGGATGGCAAGGTAGATGGCAGAGTGGAAGGCAGCCTGAAGGGCAGAAATGGGGAAAAATGGGTAGGGAGCTGAAGCACATATTGCGGTCATAATTGCAGGTGGGCTGCTAAGTGCCCAATTTTGATCACCTAACTCTGGGAGCACTGCAACAGTTGGAACTTTGAGGACCAGTCATAACTACCATTCATTCAGCACTGTTGTAACTTTAAATGGTCACCAAATTAATGATCATAATCCAAGGACTCCTGTATTTATGTAAAATTACCTATATGAGGCTATAATTACAAAACTATAGCATATGGCCGTGGAGATTTAATATTTAGTATACACTTAATGTATACATTTAATATAATCTTGCCATGTAGAATCTCGGCAAAAAATATAACTGAAAAAAACAGTACAGGGAAATCTATGAAATATCCATTAGCAGAATAAATACTGTGATCCATATATTTCGAAGTCATCAAATTTGTGATGTATATTACCAGAACTCAAACATTATTCTTTTATATGGAACAAAAAAGCACTTGGGAAACTGAAAGTGTGACTAAAAGCAAGCATGTGCACTGAAGAAGACACACATCGGTAGAATAAACAGAGATAACTTATTAGAAACTACAAATCTTAGCTTTCTATAAAAAAAATTCAAAAGCATCTCTAAATCCACCCAACTATGCAGAAATCTATTTCTTACATCCAAACTAGTTTTCAATGTTTATTCTTTACCTCCATGCTCCTTCTTTCCTTCACTACCTCCAACAATGACAACAATTATAAAACTAATAATTGCTGTTTTAGTAAACAGATTAAGACTAATGATTTTTTTGAAAATCTAATTGCAGGTTGTAGGAACAGTCATAACAATGAGGAATAAAATGCCTCATTTTGTCTTGACCGTACAAAAGTTAAATTGCAAGGTGATCTAAGTTCAGGACACCTGCGGGGGGGGGGGGGTAGTTTCACCTTGGAATGTTAAGCACACTCCAAGGAGAAATGGTGGCACAGTGGTTAGAATGCAATATTGCAGGCTAATTCTGCTTACAGCCAGGAATTCAATCCTGACTGGCTCAAGGTTGATTCAGTCTTCCATCCTTCTGAAGTTGGTAAAATGAGGACCCAGACTGTTGGGGGCAATATGCTGACTCTGTGAACTTCTCAGAGAGTGCTGTAAGTGTAAAGCACTATGAAGTAGTATATAAGTCTACGTGCTATTGCTATTGCTAATCTTGCAATACTGATCTCCACTACCCAATGTCAATAAAGCCTCCCCAAGTGTAAATGATCCAATTACTCTACTAGCATAAAGTACATCACATATGTTATTATCGCAATTAGTACAGTTAGTGAAAGAAGGAAAATATGGCTGCCATCATGGCACTAGCAGAAGTAACTTAAACACAAACTTAGGATAAATTTCTTACCATGGTCCTGTCTCCAGGTGCAGCTCCTCCATACCTGTCAGAGGAAATATTTATTAGTATAGTTTCTACAATGTGTGGGTAAACAGCTACTCCTTGAGTAGTTCATATAGCATATTTGTAAAAACTGGCCTTGCTTAATGCAAACAATTCAACAAGTGATAGAAAACACAGAAGTTTGGGGGAGGAGCTGAAGCCATACTGAGGAGCTAAAAGCCATAGTAACAAGATGATGAAACAAAGTGACTGGGATCACGTCATACACGTGAATAATATTTCCTCACAGTAGTCCTGGTTTACTTTCTGTAAAAATGATGCCACTCTTAGATGTGACAACACATGAAATGTTATGAAATAATAAAGGAACATATATTGCTTATATTTCCTCAGCTATAATTAGAGTTATACCCACCGCATCATAGCATTAATACCAGCATCCATCGCTAAGGACCAGGCTGCTAAGTCATCGTCAGTCCGTAGAGACTGAGCAGCTGCTGTCAGAAATAATCCATAGAGCTGCAAATAAAATACATGTATTCTAAGTATTTGCTGATCTCTACATTATGTGGCTTAAATTAAAAAATATATGAAAATTGCATATAGAATTTCATGATTACGAGATATAGTATCTTGTTCCGTACATTCTTCCATCTACCTAACATCTGTAGATCTAACAAGTCCTCAGTTTTTCTAGTTTATAAAGTAGTATATTGTTTTATTGCAGTCTACTAAACTAGACATCTGATTTACTTTGGCCATGCCATGTTTGCAAATTCATTGGAGAAGTCAGTGATGCTAGGAATGGTTAGTAGATCAAGAAGAAAGAGCAAGCAAAGAACTTGCTGGCTTAATATAATCAAAGCTGATACAAAGATGAACATCCAAGAAGCTGTACTCAAAGGGGTGGAATGGAGAGCACTTGCCTATAAAGTCACCAAGAGTCGGGCAGGACTGAATGGTTAGAACTAACTATATTGTTTTTAAATGTTTTGACTCAACTATAAATCTGAGTGTTTTATTCTTTTACCAGTTTTCCTAAAAGGCAACATTATTATAAATGCATATTTTCACATTTATGTGATTATATTTTCTTAATCCAGAAATTACAGGTTAATTTCTCCTGTGAGTTAAGTTTGATTCCTAATAATTTGAAAAAAATCCATGTACACTTCTATTATAGAACGAAATAGAGTGGTTTGCTATTGCCTTCTTTTGAGATGTTATTTCAATTTCTCAGTTGAACTGAGATTCACCTTGGGATTTCCTGGAGGTTCTCACATCCAAGTACTGCTCAGGTCCTTGCTGCTTTTTTTTTTTTTTTTTGGAGAAAATTTGGTCTGGCACTGTCAATTAAACTAATAATTTTAAAAAGGTTGTTCTCAATTTCTAACTGCTTTCTTCCAGACTAAACACATAAAATCTAGTAGTTCTATTTGCCTTTCATTTTCAACTAACAGCTAATCCACTTGGCCAACACTCACCGCTCCCGAAGAGCCTCCCATCTTTTCCAGGAGCAACTTGGCTAGTGAAGAGAATAGTTGATAAGGTCGCTGAGGCAGAGGTTTAGCATCTAGCCAATTCTGGATTGCTGAGGAAGCAATAGTCATGGTTAGACCTGATAATCCTCTAGCTCAGGGCTTTTCAACCTTTTCACCCATTGTACCACTTTTAGGATATGGCAATATCCGAGTACCACCAGTTGCCTAGCAAGGTGTCAAAAACTTGATGACCAAAAAAAAAGGAAAAAAGTGATAAAGTGCAGGTAGTCCTCGACTTACAACAGTTCGCTTAGTGACTGTTCGAAGTTATAACGGCACTGAAAAAAGTGCCCCCCAAGCCACAGCCGAGCAAGACACCTGCCTGCCCACCCGGCGGCGCTCTTCCTCCTGTCCGAGGTTTTCATTGTTCTGAGCATTTCTGTTGAGGATTGGCAGCGGGGGTGGGGTGGGGGGTATTTGGTTTTTATTCCCCCCCCCCGTCTGCTGGGTGGTTGCAGCAGGTTTTGGTCACTTCACACGACCCTGGGACACTGTGACCATCATAAATATGAATCAGTTGCCAAGCATCTGAATGTAAATCACAAGACCCTGGAGAGGCTGCAACATTCCAGCTGATCGGCGCTTCTTCTGGGCTCAGCAGAAGCGTCAGGATCAGTGCTGCTTTCCAGCTGATCGGTGCTTCTTCAGGGCTCAGTGGAAGCGCCAGGATCAGCGCCGAGCTCCAGCTGGAGCCTGGCGCTGATCCTGGTGCTTCCACTGAGCCGACTGCCCTGAAGTGCCGATCAGCTGGAAAACAGCACTGATCCTGGCACTTCCGCTGAGCCCTGACAGCCCTGCAGCACCAGCCGTCTCTCGCTCAGAGAGACGTTCAGCTCATTCCCCTCCCCCGCTACTTTTCTAGGATGGTCGCGTACCACCTGCCAGGTGCCAATGTACCACAGGTGGTACCCGTACCACTGGTTGAAAAGCCCTGATCTAGCTGGCGTTCATTTTATATTTTTTTAATTTTAATTTTTTAAAATTCCCTATTTTTAAGCAACAAGTTCCAAGAACGGTTATTAAACAGGAAACTTAGCAGATTTACAATACAGCTGTCCTGACATCCATGATTTGGTATGGTAATTTATAGCACCAGGAGAAAAGATACAAAACCACTCCAGAAGTAGGAAACTTTCCATTGCCCTTTTCATCCCAGTTTGTATTCAAATACTGGCACACTTGAGGATTCATTTAGCAACAGATTCAGAAAAGAATTTATAGAGGTCAGGGTTGATGAGAAAACTAACCAATGGCAGCCTGTGCATGTGTGCTGCCACAATCTCCATCACCTGCAGCACGGTCAAGTTCATTGAGTTGCTCCTGTAGGCTAAGCATTTTAGAGCACACACACTCCAGAATCAATCTCATGTGAGGAGAAGATGGCACTAAAGGGAATGGAAACTATTAGTTATTTTCTTGCAATAATGGTAAAGTTTCATACACGCCACCTTACATAAGTATCAATGCTGGTATTCATCTCTGTTTCTTGTGAATATATGCATAAAAAGATAAGATCTAACTACACAGATCACTTAACCAAAACCAATCACTTTATCAGAAAGTTATTAAAGAAATTTAAGTCTGTACTGGATGATTCATAACTTATTTACTCGGTGAATGATGAAAAAATAAAACTTTTGTAAAAAATTATTGTGTTTGAAATGAATATTCTGCGTGTTTGTTCTATAATTCTCAAGTTTTGCAATACTGCAGCCACCTAAAATGATAAAATGAATTTGTGTGACTGACCTATATAAAAAAACTATTTCATTGGAATTAGAGTTAGGCAAGAAATAAATATTATTTTTAATAACTGTTAATCTAGATATCAAATAAAACAACAACTTTACAATTTAGTAAATAACTGTTACGTTGGAAATCAACAATGACACACCAAAACCCCAAACCCAATTTCAAACCTTATTCTTTAATGGGAAGAATTAATTTGATTGCTTTGGCATAGTTTCTGAAAGGGCGTTTCCTTATCTTAAATCAGCTTCACTTTAAAATGCTGCAATTTGTAGAACACTGGCAAACTTGAATCTGCTTTTGGCTCTCTTCTTCCCACAGAAGTAAAAAATCGCAGACTATCTTTTTTCCCTTCCCTTTCATTGTAATTCCCTCTGCAGAGTGAGGATCAGTTGGAGATTTGGATATCAGCCTTATGCTCTTTAGATAGAATTGCAATTCTTTTGAAAAGAAAATGTGGTGTATTTAAACAAAAACAAAACTCATTCAACCAGAGCACTGGAACCAGAGAGATACAAGAAAAGTGCTCTGGCAATTCTCTATTGTCCCAGAAACTAATATACATGTAATCCGTCTGTTCTACTATGTCACAAAAATATTGGAGGGCTAGGCTCAAGCAAAGATGGAAAAGAGAACAGAACTCAATGCAAGTCTTACTGACTTGCATTGATATCCTCGATTAAATTCTATTTGTCCAATCATGATATAGTGGTGCCTCAGATTTTTTATTCCCACTCTCTGTCTCTACCGTTACCTGGAAGCCTGGATCAGTCTCAGTTGATGACATGAACCCAGCATAGCAGAAATTCCATTGTAGCTATAATAAGATATTTCAGACTGTACCTTTTGCTGGGTCAGGCTCTTCTTCCTTAGAACACACTTTGGGTACTACCATCTGTATTTTCTGTCTTGTCACAGACATTCTGGCAGGTTTTAACCAGGCAATAGCTGTAGTATCTGAATCTAGGAATTGAAATATAATTGTGGACAACAGCTGAAGATAATTTCACATTCACAAAAGAACATAAACAAATGAATTGTTGAGAATTCTCACCAGTTTTTTTTCTATGTAAAATAGAAACATATCTGGGAACAATCCCCAAATAATCAAATCCAGCGTAATAGAAGTGGAGAGCTAGCTAAGATACTATTTAAAATAAAAAGATACAGTACAACCATTGGACATGCTAGTTATGTATCTGCATTGTGCATGCCCCAAATGTCAAAAATACCATTCTGAAGTGATGGCTCCACAGATATATTCTGATCAATTAACTCACAATTTACTTTCCCCACTAAAGCAGTGGGAAGGAAACCAACATCTGAGAAAATTACCAAGGAGGATCAAGAGTTCTTCATCCACCTGGAGAAGGGTAAGGGAGACACCTGCCATTTCCAATGCAGTCATAAAGGAGCCAACATAAGTCCGGGCAACGTGAAAACCTCTGCTCTCTGCAATGATGAAGCAAGGAAAACTTGAAGCATTCTTCAGGGTGAACAAACCAAAATGAGAAGGAAAAAGAAGTAACTGTCATGAATGAACCAGATTAAGAAAAAATGAAAATTATATCCATTTTAATATGAGAAGGTTAATCATATACAGTATAAGCAACTGAAAAGTAAAGAAACTAGTCCATAAAATTTCCAAAGTGATGTCACTACAACAAGAGGAAATGGAGTGTTTTATTTTTTAGAAATGCCTCCCTCACCTTCATCTCCAGAAAATAAGGAGGGTTGTGGGGCCTCTAGAACAGCCTGGAGGTATCAGGACTGCATCAATAATTCTTTCCCCTTTCATGTGATCCTGAGCCTCTAATTTTTATCTCCTTTCCCAAATAGAAGTACTCCTACTTGAGGCAGGGCAATATCCTTGTCAGGCCTATTTACTAATGGAATTTAAAAAAAACAACAACCCACTACCAAGATCCCCCATGAAGAACTTGTGCTTTTTTTGTTATTTCTTTTTCAAGAGTGAATTCAAGTTACAAACATCAATTCGTTATGAATATACAAAATTCCTATCAGACAGAGATGAATGTAAATTAACACAGATTATCATCAAAGCATTTTTAGACAAAAAAAACAAGTAAACATGGTATCATTAGATAAAAGTATCAGGGTAGTATGGAAGAGAAAAGTAATGTACAGGTATGCAAAACATTGTCTACAAATTAGACATGAAAATTCTTAAAATTTAAAAAGTTCTAGAATACTTTTTTTTAAAAAAAGAAGCGGAGAATCTCGCAATGGTAAACCTGAAATTTGGTGGTGTGATTTTCAAGTACAAATACATGAAAATAAAATTGGGAATAAAGTCACAGGACACAAGCCTTACCCTTTCTTACTCTTAATTTCCTGCCAAATGGAACCAAAAAGCCTCCCCCCCCCACAAAAAAACACCCAAAACAAAACCCAGAGCAAAATTTCAGCTCCCCCCTTCCTGGTAATCAACACTTAATTGAATAGCCTTTTGCAAGTTGGGAGGATGAGTTTCTATCCCCACACCAATGAAAGATGTCTACTTTTATTGTAGTACAGTAGGATATGAGTTTTGGTGGGAAAGCATCCAATAATGTTTCTGTTAAAGACAGTTTGATGAATAGTTTGCTGGTTTCAAGGACTGCTGCCTTGGGAATATAACTAACCCCTGGGCCAGAATAACAGTTACTGTGCATTTTCCCCCTTCCTCCATATACTGTAGATAAGTCAACTATTTGCCTCGAAACAGCTTTTATAGTATTCCAGTTGTCATGCTGATCCAAACATTATGGGTTGATTTATGATGCAGCTGAATCCCAGTTTCTACCCAGGTTATGTTTTAATTCCTATCAACATTAACTATATGCTACTAAAATTATGATTCCTGTAACCTTTAATGGGGCAAAACGGTGTACCATAGGACAAAACGGTTTGAACTAAGATGCCTCAAATGGGTTGATTCAGAGAATGTGTCCAAAATCCGGGACCCATGACTCCCATGGAATTGAAATCTGGCAAATTTTATAAATCATGTTATGACATAAACATTACCATAAAGTAGTTTATGATATAATAAAATGTCATTAAATATTTCCTGTGCTGATGTTTGACTGTGTTATATAGTTTAGTATGGGCTATTTTCAAGACAGATACACTGTATCTCTGACTGTATCCCAATTTTTCCAATTAAGGGAATTCACTAGAAGTCCTTGTTGAAAATATTGAGGAATCTGGTAAGGAAATATCTCTGAAATGATGACCCAACAGAGCACATGTTGTCTAGCTATTTCAAAATAAGATTTGTGTATTTATTAAATTAAATCTTACATACATGTTAGGTTAATAAATGTAGCCAAAAGATCTTGGCTGTTTATATGACAATGAGTTTAACCCCAAGTAATTAAAATGGAGATATGCAATGCATTCAAAGGCGTGAATACTTTGCTGGTAACTGGATGTTTGTTTTCCTTTACCCTACTTTCAATAATAACAATAATAAAAACTTACCAAGAGAACAAACAGCAGACCCAGCTACTATATTCAACTCAAGATAGGACAATCCACCCAGGTTGTTCACTACCAAGACCACAGAAGCCTCTGAAAGCCAAAGCAAACATTGGTAAAATTGAAAGGTGTTTCTATGGCCTGGAAGTCTAATATAAATGTAATCTGCAAATATCAATACACAAAGGATGTTTTAAGTACACTAGATTCGTACTTGTAGTAATGGTAATAGTCACAACAATCTAAATGCCCCTAGGATTCCAGGCACATACAGGTAATCCTTGACTTATGAATGTTCACTTTGAAGGTACAGTGAACACACCCAAAGATACTTATAATCCCAATTAAAAGTTTCAATCCCTTCCCCCCCCCCACAGTCATGTGATCACATCTGGGCTCTTGACAACTGGCTCACATTTATGGCCATTTGCAGCATTCAATGCATCTTGTATGACATTTTTTGTGTCAGAAACTAGTGTTTACTTCCGTTCCAAAACAGACATTGTGGACAATGGGCTTGCTTAATGACCACAGTGTTTGCTTAATGACAACGGTGTTTATTTAATAACTGCCACAAAAAATGTCATAAAATCAGTTCATTCATGTGGGTGCCTCGATTTACAACCATGGTGACATATGGACTCTTTATGAGCACTGATGATGTTACCTGGCTTGAGTAATGAAATGTCTGCAAGAAAACAAGCAAGCTCAGAGAGCACCAAGCACCCCTCATTTCAACCCTGAGCTACATCCTTTATTGGTATGGTAACATATAATAGAAATTCCCGGCTGCAGAATTTCTTAAATTCCTGTAAGTCAAGGAATATCTGTAGTAAATTCACAAAAAATACACCAAAATAGTTACCAGTATCCTTTGAGAACTTTGGGGAATAATAGGTATGTCAGTCCAAAGTTACTCACTAGGCCTAAGTTGTACATGAGAGGCATTGGAAGGGTTGGTCATGTGATCCAGCATTATGTTGACTATCTGATCTGCTGTTGCCATCTGTGAAAATGACAGATGTTAGTGGACAAGTTTACACTTCTAGGCATGTAAAATGGGTCATAGTCAACTTACCTTCATTCTGCGCACACCTGCTTCACCATGGATTCCTGCAGATAAAACAAAGTATCTTTAGTTATTCTTTTTTAACTAACAAAAATAACATTAATAACAAAATCCTAACCACTCTTGCATTAAACATTAGAATTTTTTTGTATTTATACCATCACCAGCAGATTTTAAAAATTATATATTTTAAAAAGAGTAGGATATTGATAAAACAAATACAAATGCATTGAAAATAGTACAGAAAATGGGAAATACAAATAAAGAATCACATATTGACATGAGCAGATAGTCCTGAAATCTGGATCATGTAACTAAAATATTCTCAGACACAATTAAAAGCTTATAACGGCATAACATATTTCATTTCAATTTTCAAATGAAACAAACTTGACTAAAATTACTTTGTTAATACAATTCAAATAATTAAAAAGGCATAAAAAACAGTGATAAACAATACACTAAGACAACACCAAAGATTATATATCAAGTTAAATTATAAACTCTTAAACCCAGATTTTAGATATGCAAATTCCATGTGTACAATCTTAATCTATTTTTTAGCTTTTTGTACTTTGTAAATACTCTGTATCTTCATAACAAAAATAAAGAAGTTTAAATTTTAAGAATTGCAAACAAAAATGTCTATTCCAAATTGTCAGAGTTTTTTCAGCATCAAGAAAAATCATGGCCAAGTTTTAGTTTTTCTGATCCTTATCAATAATATTTAGAATAGGTCTAATATTATGTTTAATATCATAAATCTTTTCAGAATAAAATAATTTGATCTGAAAATATCCAGTTAAAAAACATTTAACATTTATAAGGATTGTCATAAGAGTTTGTTATCCATCTTAAAAATGTTCATTGTATCATTTATAATAATTGACAAACTGAAATATATTTGGTTTTGTCCCAGATAGAAATAATAACTCTTGTATTAGTCTGTCCATAACTGATAAGCTAACAATTTGGCTTGCTTCTTGCTTTTTTCAAAATATTTTCAAAAACATTTTGTCTAGTACAGTTAACCTTTTTGTAAGGTATATTTATTTCTACTAAATAAAACTGGTTCTGTATGACTTTTATCTTTTGATCTATATTCAAAATTGGAGTTAGTTTCTTACTTATTTCTAATTATTTAAAATCATTCAACAATATATTTTTCTGCTTTTGGACAGCTTTCTTTCTGTTTGGTATTAAAGAAATCTCTCATGAATGCTTTACTAACTTCACTTGTTGTAGTTAAGGAAATCTTAGAAGTTAAATTTATCTGGAAAAAAACTGTTCAATTTCTGTTGACACATCAGTTTAACCTCAAAGCAATTTATACTATAGAAGTGAGAGTAATAACCACATCATCCCATCAATAATACATTCATTACAACTAACTACATCTGATAACAGGCATGCAAAGACATAATTTCAACTCAAAATTGGAAACATTCCCAAAGAGACTGCATTCATGATGCCATTCTAAAGAAGGGGATAGACAAAAGTGATATATACATTCTTACCTAAACCCAGTTCAAATTCATCATCTGCAAGCTGGAAGGTGGATCTGGATCCCGGGACACTGCAGGGGGACAGACTTATCCCAAGAGTGCCTATGCAAATAAAATATATAAAAAGAAAAATGCAGCTATACCAGATAGCATTCAGCATCAAGTAAGAAAATAGATTAACAAACTTACTTATCGTGTTGGAATATGATACAGAATTCCAAACAGTAATTTCACTGTGTAGCATGGAATTAGGAAAAACGCCATAGTTGAATAAATACTATTCATATTACAATATCAAGTATATCTTTTAACAAAATGTATTATTGCTTTTGTCTATTCATCTAAGAAAAGATATGCATAATATTTACATTCCATAGGTTTCTCATAAGCCCAGTCAGAGAACCTAAATCTAAGAGATTATGACTAACCTAAAGTCATCTTTTAATGAATTAGATTTGTAGCTGGAATTTAAAAATCTGGAGTGGGTTATTTCCTCATTCCAATTTCTACTTCTACACATTACCCTTGCTTATCAATTATTCAGTCAGCAACTGTTGAAAATTGTAACGGTGATGAATGATGGTACAATCCTTGACTGTTGCTCACCCCTGAGGTCCTGTGCTTGTGATTGAAGTGCTTGGCAATTGGCTTGCACTTATGAGAATTGCAGCATCCCATGGTCATCTGAATGCTATTTGCAACTTTCCCTGCTGGCATCCCACAAAGTCAATGGGGCAGGGAAAGTCACATGTTGTTTTGGTAATTTTGTCTGGTCTTCCTGCCCTTGTGCTGTGCCCTCCACCCCTTGGGCCTTCTTGCAGCATGCACAGCCTGTCCCAGATCCGTTCCCAAATCATGGATGGCCAGTGGTGGCCCTCCTCTGGGCTCCCCGAACTTACGGCCTGCACCAGCCCTCCCTTTGTGGCAATAAGGGCAATTGAATGTAGTTATAGCTCTCCTTATGGTATAGCATCTGCAATCACGTCCCCACTTAGGGCAACCCAATCCCACCTAGATAAGGAGGGACCATGGGAATACTTTCAGTTGGCACTGTGAGGATTGCTCTTACTATCCACTGGATAAAGTCATTTGGATTCACTTGGAACTGGAATCTTGCCTAGTTACCTGGGCAGAATTTGACCATTTGCCCTGTTAATATTGTATAGACAGGGCTTTGGTGCTGTGAATTTAGCTATCTGAATGTTAAGATTCTTGTCTCTCCTGACTGATTTAGCTCTCCTGGGAAGTATTAGACAGCTGGGTCCAGATGGTAGTGGTTCCATGTATAGTGAAAGAGGTGATTGTCTATCCCATCCTTAAGAAGCCATCACTGATCCAATAGATGTGGGCAGTTTCTGTCCTGTATCCAATCTTCCTTTTGAGGGAAGGTTTTTGTGAAGGAAGCTGTCTTATCATTCTGGAAAGCTCTGGAATAAGAAGATTATCTGGGCCTCTTTCAGTCAGGATTCATATTTGACCATAGTACTGAGATGGCATTGATTGGACATGTCAATAACCTTTGGCAGGCTAGAGATGGAGATAGGCCATCCATCCTGGTCCTCCTTGGTCTCTCAGTTACCTTCAGTGCCGTAGATCATGCTATCCTTCAGGGCTGATTTAGGAGATTAGGAGTGCTAGGCACTGCATTACGATAGTTCTCTTCCTTTCTCCACTTGATGTTTACAAAAAAGAACAGCTTGAACTGGAAGCCCCCACTTTATGGGGTGTCTCAAATTCTATTCTCTGCCCACTTCTATTTAAATCTAAGTGAAGCCACTGGGGAGATCATCTGTCAATATGGGGTGCAGTATCATCAGTTTGCTTTAGTTTCTGCTTTAGACTGACAAGCAATGCCACTGATGTCCTCTTTTGATGCCTGGAGGCTGAGAGGGACTGAATGAGGGAGAATGGGCTTTGGGTCAACCTTGGCAAGATTGAGCAGCTGTGTTTTTAAGGCCATCGAGTTTTGGAGATTTTCCATATTTAACCCTGTCCGTGGGTGTACTTCCCCAGTTAGAGCTAGTATGCAGTTTGGAAATACTTTTGGACTTATGGTTCCTGCTTGAAAAACATGTGGCAGCTATGGCTAATGGAGCTTTTGCACAGGTTTGTCTTGTTAACAGTTGCACCCATTTTTGGAGGCCTTGATCATGGTGATTTAAGTATTGGTAACCTCCTGCTTGAATTATTGCAACACACTCTCTAGATTTATATGTACTACCCAGAGTCACTGGGTGTCAGGCAGGGTTGGAGCTACCCTTGAAGATCATTTGGAGGCTATAGCTGGTTCAGAATATAGCAGCATGGGAAGTTTTTGGCGTCTCTTGATACACACATATTCAGATAGCTAGCTAGCTAGCTGGATGGATGGATGGATGATTTACATTCAGTCCAGAGACTTATTCTAGAAAAGGGAAGTGAACACGTACCCATTGCTCCTACAATAGCAGTAATTCTACGAACAATTTCATTCAGACCGATACCTGCCTCAGCCAACGCTCCAGCCACCTAAATATAAACAGGAAAAAATATTACATGGATCCCCCAAACATAATGATTGTAACATGTCACAATTCAATTCTGTACCCAAAAGAGTATGTGATGCTTCTCTTTTAAAAAGGAAGGAAAATGTTTGTGAATAAAGTGTTAGGCTGTGATTCAGTGAAAGTACCATCTGCTAGAACTTATTTGAAATCTCTACACAAGAATATAATAATTTGTAGTCTAAAAATTTAATAATTCCAAGATAGAATGCTGTCTTTTAAGGATTACATTTGTTTAAAAAAATGGATTTATTTAATGGGCTTTACTTCCACATATTGCCCCTTGGGACTGTCTCAATGTAATTTGAAATAAATAAATAATACATTAAATTCATAAAACCTTTTTCCTATTACATATGTGCAGAATTGTAATTTAATATATAGCAAAAACCCATTATAATTTTTAAAGTTGTTTTAAAATGTAAAAAAGTAATTAGTGCAATTAAATTAAATTTTCTTTTTCCTTTCCAATGTATCTTGTCTCCAATTTCATTGCTTATTACTTGTTACTTTTTCTGTGCTTTGTACAATGTTGAAAGGAAATAGCATGATGTGTATATGTATGTTATGAAGAAGTTTTATTCAGACAAAAAAGAGCTCATAAAAAAGTAGATGAAATATAAAACTAAATAAAACATTACTAGAAAACCACATGATTTTTAAAAAAAATTATATGATTATGTGCATTTATCTTCAAAGTAATAATAGTTGGTTATAGTAATATCCTGTTTTCAGATTTTCAATTATAACAACAACAACAACAACAATGATGATGATGATGTTGGAAGGGACCTGGGAGGTCATCTATTCTAGTCCAACCCCCTTTTCAGGCAGGAAACCCTATACCATTTCAGACAAATGGCTGTCCAGTCTCTTCTTAAAAACTTACAGGGTTGGAGCATTTATAGCTTCTTGACCTGCCTTCAGGTGCTTTGGAGAATAGCTTGACTCCCTCTTCTTTGTGGCAGCCCCTGAGATATTGGAACACTGCTATCATGTCCCCCCTCATCCTTCTCTTCATTAAACTAGACATACCCAATTCCAGCAACCGTTCCTTATATGTTTTAGCCTCCAGTCCCTTAATCATCTCTGTTGCTCTTCTCTGTACTCTTTCTAGAGTCTCAACATCTTTTTACATGATATGATATAATCTTTTAAATGTTATGATATACTCAGTTACATACAATTAATGAAATACTGTATTTTAAATGTCACAACAATTGTACAACTGTTTATTTACTGATAATTTATTTCTTTATCCATTACTTTTCTTTTTTCTGTAGTCATTATTCTGTTTTTCCAAATACTTTAATAAATTAAAAATAAGAAAGTCTGTGCTAAAAATGTATGAATTTTTGTAACCATAAGAAACATCAGCAGAAACAATCAAATTAAAAATGTTTTATGTATATTTTCTGAATAGTCTCTATCTTTAAATCTACACAGAAGTTTACAAAGTTTTCTCCATATTCTCAAAACTAAACTTAGTGGCCTGTCACCAAATACTGATGCTGAAAGACTGCATTCAATGAATAGCAAGCACAAATAAGACAAAGTACTTGGCATTATCTAACAGTTTTCAATAGAATGTGTAGTTTGAGATGGCTCTTGTACAATGAAAGCATAGCCAACGACAACATTTGCGTTCTGATTAAAGATGGACGACACTTACCTTATGTACAAGCACTGTGCCACATAGACCTCTCCTGCCAGCCTTCTTCTTGGTGGCAAAGGCAGTGTCATCACCAATTATAACCATCTGCACAGAGATCTCTTCTGCCTGTGCCTGTTCCAATGCCAGCCCAAAATTCAGGCGGTCTCCTGTATAGTTCTTCACTATTAGTAACGTCCCAACTATAAAAGAAAGAATTAAATTGTCTTCTGATCCTTATCCAGATGGGATGTCAGTCCACCCAAAATGCTACCATACCTGCTCCAGCTTGTTTCACGGTCCGAATTGCTGCTAAAATGCTACCCACTGCAGGGGAAGTGAATACTGGACCAGCGACCACTGCAGTGAGCATTCCTCTTCCAATGTATCCTGTGGAAAAATGATAAGACAGGATGGCATCATATCTACACTTGGGAGTATCTCATATCTTGATTTTTCTATGAGTCTATTGATGACTCAACATAAATCAGCCAAATGAATCCCAGTCCAAGACCTTACCTTTTTGTATTCAAGATTGAAAAACTTTCCAGAACCCCATCCTACTAACCTGCATGTGCAGGCTCATGCCCTGATCCACCTCCAGAAATAAGTGCAACTTTGCCCTCTATATTCTCTAAATCAGAACGTAGTGCCACTCTGTGTCCATTTAGAAGCTGAAGATTAGGATTGCATGCCACTATTCCAGCCAATGAGTCATCTGCACAACTCAGAATTGTGTTCACTAGTTTCTTTGAACCCTAAAAGAATGAGACATAAAAGAATTCACATATATTTTTCCAATTCCAAATGTGTAGCAGCTTTAAATATTAAAGCATTTATTTAGATGTCAAAATGAATCATGATTCTCCTTTGAACTACTAAAAACAAAACATTACACAGCTGCTTATTAATACACACACATAAACCTTGGAAATTATTTCAGGATAGAAAAAAAATCAGATATTTTATCACTTGAATTTGAATTCAGTCACGATCTTAGGGACTATCCATAGGCATGGTATGAAGAAGAGGTGTTTGATTCTGCACACGTCCATGTCAACATGGATTCCACAATAATCACAAATATCCAACAAGGCTTCTCTTCCTCACATTCAAGATAATTGCATTTATAAGAACACAAGGTACAACATTCTATATCCATAAATCCAAGCAGAGATATATCAGAAGCTCATGAACACAGATGATTAGAATTCTTCTGATACTGGTAGCTGGTAAAGCACATAGTCTGACATTCAGGAGGTAGCCAGTAGCCATCAAGACAAATTATTCTCTTCTCAATAAACTTGCCTAGTCCTATTTTAAAATGGTTACAATGCTGGCCATCATACTACCTGATTACAGCAAATCCACAATTTAATTCTACATTTTTAAATTAATACTGCATTTTTAATAACTAGAACTTTCTGCATTCATTATAATGGATTATTTAAAGTCTAGTCTTTTGAGAGAGAGAAACTATTATTTCTATCCCATTTTCAATACTACTTATTATTTTATCTCATTCACCTTCATTTTAAACTAATATCCCTTAACACTGCAATCTTTTCTTTTAGACAGCGCTGCTTTAACTTCCCAAACATTCTCCTCTATATTTTCCTGCTGTGCAAGATATGGTGAAAGAACTACCCACAGAATTCCACCTCACAATTATTTCAGTTCAATTCTCTTTTTAATGAAATGCAATTTGATATTTTTACTGAAAGTAAAAAGAAAGCCTACTATTTCCACTCACAAAGGCTCTCAAAATTATAGAGTTGCCAATAGAGGCTAAAATACAATTATTTTGTTCTCCTGCAAGGTAGTATCCTGCAGCCTGCCAACTGTTGATTGGTAAGTAACCTGTGATTATTGGAAGGGGCGATAACTGCTTTTTGCCACTAGAATAGTGGCAGATCATACCGTGCCATAATTGCATGATATTCTGTGCAACTGAAACAATTAAATGCATTTCTAACCTATGTCAACAAACTGCCTCTGGGTAATCAGGCATATTGCCTATTGGAACAGACTGACTTTACTAGTGTTATTCTATGATAGCTCTATATAACATTTATCAAACTTTTTCTTATCCCTAACAAGCTCTAGGTTCATCAAGGTTGAGAAATATGCTTCGTTTAGTCATTAACTTAAATGCTTTTAAGGAAAAACAAATACTGATATGCAAAGGGTTCTGTGCATGAGACAGGTAGGTTTGGATGATCTGTTTCTGAACTAAAATTCAAGTGTTGGAGTGGAAACAGATTCAAACTACTATTATTGTAATACAGATGCTTCACAGAGAATAGGAAAAAGCCACTGCCAATGTCATAAACACAGCATATCCAACTAGCCCACTGCCTATTAGCCTTCCCAGCACTTTTCTTCTTCCCTTAGCCACCAATATTTTAGCTACAAGCATGGTACATCCAAAGATGGTGGGATGGGGAGGGACAAATGTTGCCATACTTGAAACTGAAGGCAATGATTGCAATGGCTAGGTGGAAAATGAAGGAGTTAGGAAAATTATTGGGCTGATGGACACATAGGCTGTGTTGAAGAGTAAGATACAAGGTTCACCAGTCTTGCCCTGCTTAATAACTCTGGATTTTGTCTTGACTAAAATCCAGGGCAGTCAAAATGTTCTGGTTCTACTGAATTACTCTCTATCTAGATCAGCAGAATGTTTGAAACACATTTTTGTACAGAAAATATTTCACAATTTATGCACACACTAGAAACAATGCATGTAGCTATAAATTAGTACAGAGACAGCTTTGAAGAAAGTATTTAGCAGCTATCACATAAATATTAGCTTGGTCTGAAAAGGGAGGGGGAAAGAAAAGTCATGTTTATTCTGCCTTGATTCTCTTTGGTATAAGATGGAATGGAGGGGAGGAGAATCTTTGTCAGGTTTTCAAGATTCTATTCTTAAACACAAGGACTTTATAGTAGTCCTAGTGAGTCTCTTTCCTGACCTGGCCAACTTAAAAGGCTGATAGTATGCCTATCATGCTATGTCATAATGTGGGCTTTTGGTTTTGGTATATAGAAAGTCATATGGTCTCAGCTACTGTACTATAGAAACCATAATTATGTAATGGTGTACGAGTCCAGTTAACAAACATGGAAAATGTAAATCCAGCCACAGCAGTGTTGTATATCTATACTGTTGATCCAACAACTTTTTCCTCCGTTGCCTATGACATTACAGATGTTCATCTGGTCCCCAATGCATCATTTAGGCAGATTAAATGGTTTTAGTTATTCTGTAGTGTTTGCCTTTTTACGCTGGCAACAAGCCATGCCAGTTTTGCAATGGGTGCAATTTGATGCACTTTGCTAATGATTTAGTTGGGGTTGCAGACCTCTAGGGGATGAGATCGCCCAGCATAAGCTCTCCCCTTTGTTTCCTGAGCAATGTCTCCCAGGATCAATCTGCTTTGAACGGCTGAAGGATCTAGTTTTCAAATCTGAGTCCTCACTCTGTATCTCCTGGTCTCCAAGCTATTTTCTGGCTCCAAAAAGTGGACCATTGTGAACAGCAACTGACTGGTGATGTCAGTGTAGGAATTGCATGGAGTGAGCTGTTTTTGTCTTATGGCTGCTTCATGGCACAATCCTCTTCACATTTTCAATTGTTAGGTTGATTTGAAAACAGCTTTGGTATTCGACTGGAATAGTGCCAGACCTGTGTCCAAAAGCAGCCTATTTATCAGCTAATCATCTGACTATTTCAGGCATGGGTTTAGCATTATTGTGCTATTCAATGTCAGATGATAGTCAGACTTCCTTTGAATGCACCCATACAAAACCAGAACTAATTTGATAGATGGCTAAACACAGTGTCCTAGTGTTGTCCCTAACTCATCTCCTTCGTAGTCATTTTAAGGAGAGTGATTGTTGAATGTTTTCCTGCTGGCTGGTAATTTGGCAATAAGGGAGGATATAGAGCTCCATTCTGATAATGTCAAGTATTTCATATGGTCACAGTTGCAGTTTAAAAAAAATTACAAAATGTGTCCTAAATTTTATAACAGATGTGAAGCATGTGGTTTTTTTGATTACTTTTATACAACTGGTCAAAATGCTATTATTCAAGCAAACATACGACTTGGATAATCACTGATAATGGTATTCTGTTCTTGTGTTACAGATCTTCCAAATGTTTTGTAATTGTTGGTTAATGTTTATACATAACGTGAGACTGACAACAAATTGTTGCAATATTGTATCTTCCTGTTCATTGTATGGTCAGCCCCACCTTGCTTCATTCCGTTTTTATTTTACCTTTTTAGGTCTTCTCATTTGTTTTCTATCTGTCATCTTCTAATTGCTTTAATATTGCCTCTCGCTGCCAGTTTCCTTATTGTTTTGCAGTTTTAACAGTTAAGAATAACTGCTACAAACATTTTCATTAATATTGGAAGAGTAGACAAAGCAGAATACTGTATTGGAAACAGCCAGAAATTCAAGTACCAACTTATCCATCGAGAGCACCAGATGAGCTGGATTTCAAGTAATTCTAATACTTCTAGCATTTTAATTTATACACTACTCCAAGGAAAGACTTGCTAAAGCATGGTTCTCAACATGGGCCAGTTGACTCCAGGGGAGCCATGTCATTTTTCTAGGGGCCAAATATGAGATAATTCAGATAGCGAAGTCTTTTTTATACTAATGCTAAGAAAGGGGTCCAGAGGTGATGAGGCTCAGAAGGGGACCATGAGCAAAAGAAGATTGAGAATTCCTGGACTAAAGCATAGAATAATAAACAGAGTTGGAAGGGAGGTCTTAGAGGTCTTCTATTCCAACTCTCTGCTCAAGCAGGAGACCCTGTACCTTTCCAGACAAGTGGCTGTCCAGTCTCTTCTTAAAAGCCTCCAGGGGTGGAGCACCCACAACTTCTGAAGGCAAGCTGTTCCACTGGTTGATTGCTCTCACGGTTAGGAAACTTCTCCTTAGTTCTAGCTTGCTTCTCTCTTTGATTAGTTTCCATCCACTGTTCCTCATCTTACCTTCTGGTGCTTTGGAAAACAGGTTGACCCTCCTCAAATATTGGAATACAGCTATCATGTCATCCCCCCCCACCAAGTCCTTCTTTTCACTAGACTAGACATACCCAGTTCCTTCTTTTCACTAGACTAGACATACCCAGTTCACTAGACTAGACATACCCAGTTCACAGTTCTTCGTATGTTTTAGCCTCCATATCAGTGTTTCTCAACCTTGACAATTTTAAGGCATGTGGACTTCAACTCCCAGAATTCCACAGCCAGCAATGCTGGCTGTGGAATTCTGGGAGTTGAAGTCCACATGCCTTAAAATTGTCAAGGTTGAGAAACACTGCTCCATATGTTTTAGCATCCCCGTCTTCTCCTTCACCCCAAAATATCAGGTCTCACCTGCATGATGTCCCAAGTTTCAGTTCTAGAAGCCAGCAAACTACCCGGGCGCCACAATAAGAGCCACCTTTTAGTCCACCCTTTCCGACAGAACGGATCGAAGAGGAGGCCGAGCCGAGCTCACGAGGACCCTCCACGGACTTTTGACCAGGAATGCAAATGTTGCGCTGGGCCAGAGTCTGAAACACACGCACGCGCGCGCGCGCCTTCCAAGGAAGAAGCTCATTGGTAGAGCACAGCGCGAGCTCTGGCAGTTGGCCGTGGGGGGGTCGCCGCGTCGCGCACGCACTCGGAATAAGGCGACGCACCGCTAAGGAAGGAACAGGAGAGCTGGAGCCCAAAGGACGACGCGTTGACATATTATGAGCATTTTGCCCCCCCCTCCCCTCCCCTCCAACTCGCTCACATAATAAACGGGTTTTGGTAGGTGCGTGCGTGTGCGCACGCGCATGGCATAAGGGCAAACATCCGTCCTCCAAAAGTCGCTTACTCCGTTCGGGCCGGAAGAGGGCACTCTCGCGCTGGTACAAAGGTCCTCTCGGCGTGCTCGTTTCCCGTCGTGCACCGCGCGAAGCGGGACGCCGGCGCTCTGGTGCTGGCGGTTTCTCACTGGTGCCGGAGGCAGTAGTGGGCCCTCAAGGCTGCGCTCGGCACTGCCAGAGTCCTCGCCTTCCGCGTCGTCCGTCTCTCTCTCTCTCTCTCTCTCTCCCCCCCCCCCCGGCCTCGCCATGTCGTGCAACTACGTGGTCACCGCGCAGAAGCCCACGGCCGTCAACAGCTGCGTCACCGGTAATGGTGGGAAGAGGGGGCCTTTCCCGGGATCGGCGAGCGGGCGGCGGAGAGCGCTGTGGCGGGGGAAGGACGAACGGAGGAGGCCGCGGGGCTGCGCGCCCCTCCGGCTTTGGGCTCTGCCAGTCGGACTGCCCTCACCTCGCGGCCTTTTCTCTTCGCCCCAGGTCACTTCACCTCCGCGGAGGACCTCAACTTGTTGATCGCCAAGAACACCCGCCTTGAGATCTATGTGGTCACCGCGGAAGGGCTGCGGCCCGTCAAGGAGGTGGGCATGTACGGCTTCTAGCGCCAGTACCTCGAGAAAGCCGGGTTCCACTCGTAGCGGAGGAGGGCTTCCTGTCACGCCGGCGGCCCGTGGGAGGAGGAACCCGTCCCACCCCGGAGCTAGGGAATGCCGAGAGAACAGGTCTTTCCTTGAGGACGTTGTCTAACCCAACCGAAGACCAAGCTGGCCGTTCACAATGACCAAGGCTAGGAGTTGGCTGCTAAAACCCCAGGCATTGCGGATCTTTGGGGAATGTGAACTCGGTAGAAACCTGGCTTTGTGGCTTGCTAGCCAGGTGGAGGGTTATTGTTTTGTTAAATTTCAGCCCGATGTTCTGTTGCTGTTGTGAAGATACCTTTGAAACGTTCAGGTATGCAAAGGCTTATTTTTTAGGACTGGTGGTCTGCTGGAATTTAGCACGTTGTGATCATTGCACACAACCAGTCTGTTGTGAGCTAATTGTGTGGACCTGTCATGTGGATGGAGTATTTTTTTTTTCCTGGGTGCTTCATTTTTGATTGATTCATTTTTGATTTGGTCATGACTTGGAAAATTGCCATTACTCAAGGATGTTGTGCCTGATTGCTGCTGAGATCAACAAAACTGAGAACTTGCTCTTTTTTAGGGCTAATATTTGAAGGAAATGACATATGTATATTGCTGTTTTCAACAGTAATCTTCTCAACCAACTTTTGTAAGTCTTTTTGAAAAATAGCTATGTTGTCTGGCCTGGCCATTTAAATAACATTTGAGGTAAAATGTTTGCATCTGTTTCCTGCAAGTCTCTTGAACATCAACAGCTGTGGTGCTTCTCATGTTTGATGAATTCATATAGTGTTCACAAGAAACTAATTAATATACTTGCTGATTAAATATACTTTTTGGAGGAGCTTATCATTTATGTGCACTTACAGAAGAAAATGCTTAATACAGAACAGGAAGTTGTGATGAGCAAAAGCATCTATTTCAGACATCTTTCATTTGAGATACACCTTTTACAAATGGAATAATATTTTGTTGCTACTGTGTTGCAGAATATTGAGTGTTTTTTTTCTTTTCTAGCTAAAACTTTTTTTCCCTCCTTAGGGGGAAAGCAAGGATTTGCTCTTTATTTTGACAGCAAAATATAATGCTTGCATTCTTGAGTATAAACAAAGTGGAGAGAGCATTGACATCATCACCAGAGCCCATGGCAATGTGCAGGTAAGAGGAAACTGCATTAAGTGTAATAGGTACATTGTAATTCAGGACCACACAGCGGTTTTCTGTATATTTTGCAATCTGAGTTTGAAGTTTTAGATTATATTCCAAGTTAAGTAACGTAAAATATTTATGTAAGTTGAAATTAATATTGCAATTTGAGAAGCAATACTTGTCTTTCTGTTGTCAAACTATTGGATCCTGTGACAATTTAAGAAGGATGAAAAGGTAATTCAGAAACAAAGAAAGATCACTACACGTTAATTTTTATATAAACAGTAATACTCTAGAGTCATCGGAACAATCAAGTCTGTCGATAAAATATAAGAACACATGAACACAAGAGGATGTTTGAGAGTAACTTATCCAAAGTTCTTTTTTTCGAAAATATGAGAGAGTGTTGCTAGATTCTTGTTCTACATAAAACATTACTATTCTGTCTAAAGGTAACTTACAAACAAGCCATTTTTATATGCAGCAAAAATCCCTCGAGTGGTGAGTTGCCTGCTTTTACACTCCCCAAAGGCATCTAATTGATCACTGTGAAAACCAAGTAGTTGAATTTATCTGACATCTAGCTGACCTAATAGGACTTTTATTTTCAGCATTCAGTTTTATTTAAAGTCCTTCTCTTGGAAAAATAAAGGGTCAAAATTTAAAAATGTAAGCTATTTTAAGTAACTGAAGAAATCTGTCCTCATTTCTTTTCTTCCAATTTTGAATTGTACTAATTGAAACTCAGTCAGACTCCCCAGTTCTCTCTCCCTTCCATCCAAATGTGACTCTGGGGGAATGGATAATTTTTATAATTGCACTGCCCTTCTCTGTAGTACTTAAAAACACAGTCATTTATCATATTTGGAGGAAGGAGGAAATTATATTAAAAGTTTAATTATGTTTCAGATGCTCCTACCCCACCATTCACCTTCCAGCTCCAAATTCAAATGAGATTACTTATTTTACATTATCCTTCTGAAGTTCCTGGAAGCCATCCACTCTCTATGAGGGTAATAGCCTACCTCTTCTTCAAGACTGGAGAAAATATGTGCTTATCATAGCTGGCAGAGAATGATTAATACTTATAAGTGGTATTAGGAACCTCTTGTGATTATATAAAGGCTAGGAACATTTATTCTAATTTTTTTTTTTAAAAAACTAAATTTATATAGTATTTAAATACTGTTGTCATGTAAAAATTAACAATTGCCTTTATTCCTGAGTTGCATTTTAGCTAGTTTAGAATATTATTTTTCAAAGGGTAGAACCTGCAAGCTTCCCAGAATATGTGTTCTTGAGACATAATTTCACAAGGCCTCAAAACCCAATGAAAGCAAGAGTGTGCATATACAAGCCTTATAGTACAGGTAATCCTTGCTTACTTACCACAGTTGGGACTGACAACTGCTAAGCGATACATTTGTTAAGTGTGTTATGAGACATCACATGACTGTGATGGGCTTATGACATCACCTCTGTGGTGGTTATTCAACAAGACATGTCTGTGACTTGTGATTTTACTGCTGGCTTCTTCCTTGACTCTTATTATTGGAAGCTGCTGTGAAGTGTGCAAATGGCAACCATGTCACTGCAGGATGTTGTAGTGGTTGTAAACACCCGCCAGTTGCGAAGCATCTGAGTTTGGATCATGTAACCCCAGAGAAAGTATGACAGTCATGAGGTCTGATGGTAGTTTTTCAGCACCATTGTAACAGTTGCAAAACAGCTGTCATTAAGAGAGGACTATGTTAATATAAGTCCTGCTTGCTTATAACCTTAAGATCTTCATCTTGGGCTGTTAAAAAGAAAGTCATAATAGACTTTCTTTTTATCAAAGCCTGTTAAAATAGCATGTATCCTGTTAGTTTTTAAAAGGGAAAAGAAAAATTCTACATTCATTACTTCTGTAAAATTGGATTTTTTCCCCTGTCAAACTGCTAAAACTACTTCTGCTAAAGAACAAAAATCAAACGTGTTTTCCAAGTATATCTACATATACATATGTAGGAACTACATATCCAATATAATATGTAATTGAAAGTTGTAGATTTAAATACATAAATGCATATATACGTAGCTTTGTCATCTGTGATCCATGAGTTATTTACTGTGTTTTTGAAATGGAAATAAAGGATTCATAGTAATTACAAGATAAGGACAGACACACCAAAAAGAAAAATGACTGCTGATTGAAAGTCTAGGTGTACATGAACAACATACATTAGCATAAATTACAATACTCATCATGAGTGAATCAACTGTTGGCTAATGCACAAACACCAAATTAATGGATTTAGAAGACTTAACCTTGCATGTTTTCTTTTGACAAAAGAGATTGTACTAAGAATATTTATGTGTTGTCCTCTAGGATCGTATTGGTCGTCCCTCGGAAACAGGTATAATTGGCATAATTGACCCAGAGTGCAGAATGATTGGATTAAGGCTTTATGATGGCTTATTCAAGGTGATTCCTTTGGAGCGAGAAAATAAAGAATTAAAGGCCTTTAATATTCGACTAGAGGAGCTACAAGTTATTGATGTGAAATTTCTCTATGGCTGCCAGGCCCCGACCATATGTTTTGTTTACCAGGTAATCAAATTGGCTCTGAATGTGTGTTGTGATAAAATTGCTGGAGATAGTGAACATTATTTAACATACCTATTAATTATAAACAAATCAAATGGGTTGGTTAATGGGGAAAAAGAAATCACAGGATCTTTAGTAAGGACTTATTTTTAATTTATTTATTTGTTACTAGAACAAACCAAATTGGTGCCTGAGTATTGGCAAGCTTTTGAATATTTTGGGACTTATTGAGTTAGGTGTTATCAAAAACAAACTAGTCAGATAAGAAAGAAGCAGAAAAACCCAAAATCTAAATCAGGAATTTCAGTCATGTGGTTTGCCATTTAAAATCAGTCTCAGGATGATGCTTGTAGAACAAATATACTTTTATAGACAGCTGTTGTCAATCTCAGGTTATATTAGCATTTAGGTAAAAAGAATAATACAATTTTGAAGCATTATTTTCGTTTCCACAAACATTACTGATTTGATTCAATTGTAATAGTTCTAATCTACAAGCAGATTTTTGAAGTTAAAATGATTAAAACTCCTTTAATGTGCAAAGCTGTTAAGAACTTTTCCTGATTTGTTACATTTTTGTTTTTCTGTGATGATCAGATAGAAAATTGGCTTAAGCACCCTCCAGAAACCATGATTTGATTTCTCTAGCCATTCAAGTTTAAAATTCAGTTTCCTTGTTCATTCCTGTCTGGGAATCACTTTTGGGACCAAAAAATTAAAGGCAATGTGACTCAGGATTAATTTTTTTAATCCTTTAGCCACTGCCCTTGAAAAGCAGCATTGCTAACCATCCTTGAAACTTGTTGCTTTCATTACTTTTATGTTTGGTATTCTGAATTATCTACTAATACATAATTTTGTGCTTGACAAAAAGGGAGGAAAATTCCCTTTCAGCATAGTCTCCTCCAGGCTCATAAATCCAATACATAAATAAATAAGAACCAAGCAAGTTACCTGCAAGGGCCTGGGGTGCTTCTAGCAACTGACTGCATTTCTATTCTCAATATACAAAAGAGGAGGTTTCTCCCCCCCCCCCCCATGTAGAACAAAAACACCATTTATTTGTTTTTTAAATTGTTATGGCTGCTGTTTTTTTCTACAGCAATTTAGGAGACTACATATTAAAATAGAGGCAAAAACACATTAAAACAATTGAAAAATCTATATAGGCAGATAAAATCCCAGGCTATCATTCATTCAAACTACAACCACACAAGCCCCAGCTAACCAC
Source organism: Protobothrops mucrosquamatus (assembly GCF_001527695.2). Taxonomy (NCBI): domain Eukaryota; kingdom Metazoa; phylum Chordata; class Lepidosauria; order Squamata; family Viperidae; genus Protobothrops; species Protobothrops mucrosquamatus. Next base: position 77,020 of record NW_015387584.1, read on the forward strand.
TAGACTTCCAAGTAGAAAGAGAATCCAAATAAAATTCCAGCAATATTTCTGTTTCCAAAAATCTTATGTTTTATTGAATATATTTCATGGTTATGTCGAAGCAAAACTAACTCCGAGGTTTCCCCACCAATTCGTAGACTTTAATAATAGTTTTCCCAGTCAAACCCCAAATATCTTACACAATCCATATCAACAAGTCCACTTTGTTATGAGAACCATCTGCTACAAATCCACACCTGTTCTGGTGTCCTTGACAAGGCTTCAGGCTCCCATGGTCTGCAGCTGAATCGAAGTTTAGTTTTTCCATCTACCCACTTGAGAGTAACACCTCCCCCTCATCTAAGGGCAAGTTAAAACACAGAGGCATGTAGCTGCCAAGTTTCATCCTTGACAGATGGGCTGATGGACAAGAGAGAGCAATGTTTGTTTTTATCATCAGCATTGTCAGTTTCCCAACTTTTCATCCTTTGACAGAAATGCAGTGTCCTGGCAACAGAAGCATGAGATGTTCTGAGCCTCCACATAGTAACTGTTAGCTATTTGTTTACTTTTTGAGCATCTTGTATAAAAGTGTGGTATTGTGGCAAGTGGCAAAGAAATTTAATTTTGTTGCTCAAAATTGAACTGTGGAGTCCTTGGTGCTCTCTGAGTTTGGATGTTTCTTGCAGGCATTTTATTGCCAACCAGATTAGCAAGTAATTAAATGAGTACTTAATTTTACTATCAGTCCTCTAAAGTGTTCTGGGTATAAGTCTTTTTCCTGGACAACTAGCAAAAAATGAAATATGCTGTCAGTAGAGACCTGGATCCACTGTACTTGTGTTATGCACAGTGTCCTTGTAGAGAAAGTCTACGGGGCTCATTTTGAGGTTGTAAAATATCTCAAATCTGGTTATAATTACAAGAGAGGTTCATATTAGTGATTCGTCCATTCTCCTTTAAGAGAGACACTGAGTGAAATTCTTTCTACATTAGTAAGAATCTTTATAGGACTAATTTACAAGGCTTGCCTTACTAAATCAGTGCAGAATATGTGCTGTCTTGAGATTACAGCATCAGGAAAATGGGATTTTTAAAATCTTTGTTTCAAAAAGTTTGTCATAAAGTGGGGGAAATTAAGAAAGAAATCTGAAGGCTTTAGTTAAATAAAACAAAATACTTACTATTTGAAATAATGTAAAAGTATATAACTTACTAATTCTATTAGCTGTATTAGAATAGGAACAATATTGTTCAGAATTGGGGAAATGCCTTATTTTGTGGGAGAGAGGCATTCTTTAGGTTTTGAAGTTGCTTTAATGAAAGTGCATCTATATATTTTTCAATGTACAAATGTTATAAAAATAGAAGAGAAATGCTTGATTTCAGGGAATGTTTGATTCTTGAACATTCGTATGAAAATGATTCTTATATGTTAAATGAGGGTAACTAAACAGTGATGGGTTTGTGTTTAGTGATTGTACTTTCCATCCATCTAGGACCCACAGGGCCGTCATGTCAAGACATATGAAGTGTCTTTGCGTGAGAAGGAGTTTAACAAGGGACCCTGGAAGCAGGAGAATGTAGAGGCTGAAGCCTCAATGGTGATTGCAGGTGAGTTTGTGTCTAAAAAATAAGGTAACTATAATTATTTAGATATAAAAATCAGCACTTAAAGAAAGAATTCCCAGAGCAGGGGTGTCAAACTGCTGGCCCGCGGGCCAGTTGCATCATATGAAGGCCATGTCTACCCCAGCTCCGGCAATGCGAAAAAAGTCATGATACGTTGCGACACGTCACGTGATGCGGTGAGTTTGACACCTGTGCCCTAGAGTCTAGACCGGGATGCCAAACTGCCGGCCTAAGGGCCGGATGCATCACGCCAAAACCGTGCCCATCCCATTGCTGGCAATGGGAAAAAAGTCACTATACGTCGCGACACATCATGTGACGTCGCAAGTTTGACACCTGTGGTCTATTTTAGGCCACTGTATTAAACTTGCACCTAGAAAAAAAGTTCTTTTTTGGATATAGGGGTGGGACAATTGGTCCAATTCCGGTTTGTATAAAAATTTGGTTGCTCCAGGCTCTCAGGCCCAGAATAGTTATGTAACTTGAGCAGTGCCTATAATGAACGTAGTGCTGCCCATTGATAACTACTTATCAGCCTCAGATCTTAAGACCCATCATTGCACAGCTGCATTTTTTAGACGTAACTATGCTAACAGGCAAAACTTAGAGATTATAATATTCAAGGTTATTGAGGATGTAGTATCAAAGAAAAAAATGAACAGAGAAACCTAAGCCACAAAAAATGGTATTTTAAAGTATTTATTTGTAACAAGTTAAATTGCTGTTTAAGAAACTGAAAGAGAAATTAAAATTTACTTGTTTTTAGTGAGTAAAGAAAAGGAAGATTTACTAAAGCATATAGTAAAATATGGTTAGGACAGTGGTGGTGAACCTATGGCACGGGTGCCAGAGGCAGCACTCAGAGCCCTCTCTGTGGGCACATGCGTCGTCGCCCCAGTCCTAGGTCTTCAGCTGGGTTTTATAAAACCTTTTCACTTTAGGCCTCCGCCGCCATGTGCAAAAAAAAAAAAGTTTAATTAGTCAATTTCAACTTCTCGCGGGAAAAAAAGTTCTTGCAAAGTTGGAATTGATTGATTGAACTTTTTAGTCCCACCCATTCTGCCGTTACCACTGCAGCCATGCCCACCCAATTGGCCACACCAAGCCAATGGGCTACACCCACCTGGCACCCGACGATGCATAAGTGGGTTTTGGGTTGCAGTTTGGAGACTCGGACTCTAAAAGGTTCGCCATCACTGGGTTAGGATATTGTCTGAATGACTCCTAGTAATCAGTAGTATATTTGCATGCTTTAAACTAATTTGTTATATTGAAAAGTGGCTTTTTTCTGGTGAGCAGGAAATTCTATCAATATAAATAACAGCTATTGAAATGTTTAATACACTTGGGTTACCTGGTTTGTATTCCTTTCCTGCCTTGATTATACTTTATGCATATTCCCCACAATTTCTTTGTAGTGCCTGAACCATTTGGAGGGGCCATTATTATTGGACAAGAATCCATTACTTATCATAATGGTGATAAATATCTGGCTATAGCCCCACCCATCATTAAGGTAAACAGCAGAACTTTTGGAAAGTTATTTGCCTAAAGCTGGAATTCTGTGCTTCATATTTACAGTAGGTTTAGTGTGGATGTAAGCAAGCAGGTTCGCTCTAATATTTTATACTACATCCCATAAATCCCGAACAAATGTGATTTGTATAATTTATTGCAGCATCAGTTTGCTTGCCTCTAGTTTAAACATTTTGTTAGAGCTGAAACTAAGTTTACTTTAGGTGTTAGGTGTTTTTGCTTTGTTTTAACTGACATTTTAACATTCTGTGAGCTGTCCAGAGTTGTTGGCAAGTGAAAGGCCTTAGGAATGGAAATTATAAATAAATCGGAATTTCTGTGGGCATCTGGGCCTACATTAACTGCTTGCTGCATTGTCTCTGTAGTTTCTTAGGATAAGGATAGACACATTTGGAATCTTGAGAATGTGTTTCATGTGCACTTAAATGGCTGTTCTGTGAATTTGGCCAAACACAGAATGTATGTTCATCAGGAAGTAAACTAGGGAAGCTGTTCCTTATCTCCTGTAGGATAGATTTTTTACTATTGCAGCTTACTCTTTCTAGAGGAATAATAAAATTGTTTGGATCAGTGTTAAGGTCATCCTGCCTTTTCAAAGACTTCTAAGTAACACCTTTTTTTTCTGAAACAGCAAAGTACAATTGTATGTCACAACCGGGTGGATCCAAATGGGTCCCGTTATCTGTTGGGGGATATGGAGGGTCGACTATTCATGCTGCTTTTGGAGAAGGAGGAGCAGATGGACGGTGGAGTCAGTCTCAAGGACCTGCGTGTGGAATTGCTTGGTGAGGTAGGTTTTGTTTTCTCCTCCATTTCTGGAGCATTTGGCGTGTGAAGTCAGCTGGAAGAAGAACTAGAAGGAGTGGAAAAAATTCCTGCAGATCCTGGAAGAGATCAAGTCCTTCTCAAATACTATTTTTTGGTAACTTTTGAAGATAGAGTTTAAAATTGTGCTGCATTAAAATAAGCAAAACCTGGTGTTCAACAGCATTTTTAAATTTTGTAATTGAGTTTTATATTTCATGACTAGCTGTACCCGGCCACGCGTTGCTGTGGCTCAGTCTGGTTAAATGGAAAAGAAAGAAAAGAGAAAGCGCACATTTGTAATATGTTTAATTTCACAATGCTTGTTGGAATCGTAAAATCGTAGCGTGTGTTGCTTTTACGTCCAACAGATGGCGCTGTTTTTCAAAACCTGTTTTTACCTGTCACAGGTATGACATCTATATAATATAGGTATAGAAAAACATGCGCGTATTCGAATGCAACGTTGTGTCAAAATTTCAAAGCAATCGGTGAAGAACTTTCGGAGATTTAAGATTTTGAACAAACGAACATTTACATTTTTATTTATATAGATTTATATAATTGGAAGGCTATATCCATCATTTAATATTTTTTTCACCGATCTTAAGTTTTTAAAAATGTATTTCGTTTATAAAGTCTTATCAATTGAATATATAACCTGTCTTTCACTGGCAAGTTGTCTCAGAGGACACTAAAAATAAAGTACATATTGAGGGAAAAATTATTCACCAAAAGCCACTCTGAACACTTTTCATCCCAGTGGAAATATGAAACAAATATTAAACAAAGCAAACCATGACATCATCCTTGATGGGTTCAGAACTGGAACATAGCCATCTCTTGCATTTTCAGGTATGCCTCTGGTAGCGATAGGATCAAGAGAATTATCTCTCACATATATGTTAAAGCCCAGAGTAGGACTTAAATACTGGCCTTCCTCAAAGGAGTTTAAAGAAAAGGGCTAACTTGACAATTTGAGGTACCAGATAAGGCCAAGAGAGAATGTCATCTAAAGTCACTTACAGCTTTCATACTTGTGAGGGTTAAATCCCTACTTACTTTATGACTAAGACATATTTCATTATATTTTGCTGTGGCAATGTATGTTCACTGGATACTTTTTAACGTGTCTTCTAATGTATTAGATACAGTATGTGCAGCTAATGTATAATATGTGTGCAACTATTGACATTCAAAGCCAGAAGCATATTTGGGATCTAGGTCCGAGTACAATCACTGCACTTGTCGGGAGCTCCGTAAAGAAGCCACAACTTTTCTTGGCCTTGCTTAATAGACAAACAATCCCAGGAATATGCATTTCTGTAGTAAGGAGCTGCCTGCATATACATGAGCATATCCATGCCAAAATATCCTTGCTTTGGGTTTAAATAGCTGCACATCTCTTTAANACGTCCAACAGATGGCGCTGTTTTTCAAAACATGTTTTTACCTGTCACAGGTGTGACATGTATATAATATAGGTATAGAAAAACACGTGCGTATTCGAATGCAATGTTGTGTCAAAATTTCAAAGCAATCGGTGAAGAACTTTCGGAGATTTAAGATTTTGAACAAACGAACATTTACATTTTTATTTATATAGACTAGCTGTACCCGGCCACGCGTTGCTGTGGCTCAGTCTGGTTAAATGGAAAAGAAAGAAAAGAGAAAGCGCACGTTTGTAATATGTTTAATTTCACAATGCTAGCATGTGTTGCTTTTACGTCCAACAGATGGCGCTGTTTTTCAAAAAAAGCATGTTTTTACCTGTCACAGGTGTGACATGTATATAATAGTAGGTATAGAAAAACACGTGCGTATTTGAATGCAAGGTTGTGTCAAAATTTCAAAGCAATCGGTGAAGAACTTTCGGAGATTTAAGATTTTGAACAAATGAACATTTACATTTTTATTTATATAGATTTATATAATTGGAAAGCTATATCCATCATTTAATATTTTTTTCACCGATCTTAAGTTTTTAAAAATGTATTTCGCTTATAAAGTCTTATCAATTGAATATATAACCTGTCTTTCCACTGGCAAGTTGTCTCAGAGGACACTAAAAATAAAGTACATGTTGAGGGAAAAATTATTCACCAAAAGCCACTCTGAACACTTTTCATCCCAGTGGAAATATGAAACAAATATTAAACAAAGCAAACCTTGACATCATCCTTGACGGGTTCAGAATTGGAACATAGCCATCTCTTGCATTCTCAGGTATGCCTCTGGTAGCGATAGGATCAAGAGAATTATCTCTCACATATATGTTAAAGCCCAGAGTAGGACTTAAATACTGGCCTTCCTCAAAGGAATTTAAAGAAAAGTGCTAACTTGACAATTTGAGGTACCAGATAAGGCCAAGAGAGAATGTCATCTAAAGTCACTTACAGCTTTCATACTTGTGAGGGTTAAATCCCTACTTACTTTATGACTAAGACATATTTCATTATATTTTGCTGTGGCAATGTATGTTCATTGGATACTTTTTAACGTGTCTTCTAATGTATTAGATACAGTATGTGCAGCTAATGTATAATATGTGTGCAACTATTGACATTCAAAGCCAGAAGCATGAAACCCTAGATCCAGGCTCATGTTAGTGACGTGAACAGCCCTCGAGGCATTTCTTCGGTGTTGAAAAGAACCGGAACGAATTATCTGTTTGTTAGGGTCCTTATACGTAAAGACATCATTCCTCGACGGACGTATATGTACTCGTATAGGTACGGTTTTATAGGAACGAAACCCAAATTTATCGACGTGTAGAGAAATTAATGCCTAATATTACTCATTTTGCCTTACCTGTACCTAGACATCCATAGCAGAATGCCTGACATATTTGGACAACGGTGTTGTGTTTGTTGGCTCTCGTCTAGGGGATTCCCAACTTGTGAAGGTAAAGGGCAGCTTTTAATTAATAATTAGGTGCCAAGAAATAGTAGTTTGCTAATCTTTTACTTATGATATATTTATATGGCATTGCTGTGAGACATGTGATTTTATTTTTGTCACCCTTAGGAATTTTATTCTCTTGGTTTTTGTTCCTTTTATTTTGAAACAAAATAAGACAAAAACTGGAATTTCAATACATTTTGCTGGAGTAGTCAAATAAAGAAAATTGAAGCAAACAATTTATTTTCACAAGAAGCTTATAATATTCTTATTTTCATTCCTAGCTCAATGTGGATAGTAATGAACAAGGCTCATATGTTGTGGCCATGGAAACCTTCACCAACCTTGGGCCAATTGTGGACATGTGTGTGGTAGATCTTGAGAGACAGGGTCAAGGCCAGGTAAAAGTTGATTCTTCTTTTCCTGCAAGGAATGATGGATCTTGCTAAGAGAGGTGCTTTATGCCCTCTTTGAAATATTGCTTTGCAGTAATATAGTTTTGCCCAAGTTGATCTGTGCGCGATGTGTATGAATCCTTTGTTGAAAAACTCAACCTATTCTCTCTCACCAAACTTCTGTGTTATGAGGAAGTTGATAATTTTGGGCAGATCCAGCAATTATTTATTTATTTATTTATTATTTAAATTTATATACCGCCCTATCTCCCTTACGGGACTCAGGGCGGTGAACAGGCAATAATAAAAATCAAATAAATATTGAATAAAAAGCCTGCTCTAAATTAGCTTCTTGCTGAATGCTGTTGTGAGCTCAGGTCTGCCCATTTCAAACTTGATGTATTTTCAGTGTACCACACATTCTAATCTGATAATAGCTTGGAAAATTATTATTCTGTTGGCATTTGAAGTAAGACAGTGCAAAAACTATTTCAGGGAGCTAGAAAGGTTACTTTTTTTGACATATGCATTAAATTTTAATTCATATGCCAGAAACAATAATACAGAACCATTTCAGGAAAGTTTTACTATAGAAGTGGAAGTGACTGCAGGATTTTGTCTTAACTGAGTTTTTTGATTAGATAATTTACTAAAAGATTGAGGAAAAACTCCTTTATCTTAAAGGTAGATGTGAATTACTATTCTCTATAACACATTGCATGTTCGTTAAACATTAATAATGTAATTACAGTATGCTAACTATGTCTGCTTTTCATAGCTGGTTACATGCTCTGGTGCCTTTAAGGAAGGTTCTCTGAGAATCATCCGGAATGGAATTGGGATTCATGAACATGCCAGCATTGATCTCCCAGGGATTAAAGGTATGTGTGTATCTCCACTAGAAACAGTTGATGAACAAATGAGAGTGCATCCTGTTACCAAAGTTGTCAAATCTCAGATTTTTTGAATGAGCTTTTTTATGTGTGCTAATCCTCATGAAATCTTAGAAAACTGAATATACTATTTAGGAAATTTCGGGGAGGAATCTGGCCATCAGAAAAAGGATTTGGGTATTTTGTATGTGCATGCATTCTATTCCTCTGTCTTTTCCCTCTCTTTGGTATATTACTACGTATTCTCTTTTTTATGTATTCTTGCTGTTATTTACCTTTTTGTTATGCAACTATTCTGAGACTGATTGTTTGAAAGTACAATACATTTTACTTAGAAACAATACCCAATTTGGTAATGTATTGTACAATGCATTGAGGAAACTTTGATGGTTCAAGAAGTGTTGGGGTTGACATTTTTGTTTGTCAAATTATGAAATCCCTTGAGTTTTCCAGAGGAATTTAATAACACTGCACTGTGTCTCTAAATTGCAGGATTATGGCCTTTGAGGTCGGACTCTCACCGTGAAACTGATAACACCTTAGTGCTGTCTTTTGTGGGACAAACCAGGTAGAGGAATAATATCCATGAAAGTATTGAATATAGCTCTTGGTTAGATCTTCTGGGGAATTTGATTGGGCTTTCCTATGTTCTGCAGAGTTTTGATGTTGAATGGGGAGGAAGTAGAGGAAACAGAACTGACAGGATTTGTGGATGATCAGCAAACTTTCTTCTGTGGTAATGTGGCTCATCTGCAGTTAATCCAGGTAATCTCTGAATTTTTTTAGTGATAAAACGTGAGGCATGAGTGGTTAAACTTTTGGGATCAAGAGTCACATTTGGAACATAAGGAATATGTGAGGGTAAGTTATGTTCAAAACAGAACGTTACTTTGTCCATAGTAAGCAACATCATTTTTTTAAAACTCTAATAATTTTTTCATGATTTTTCCTATCAGGCTGTTTTCAGTTTAGTCAATCTTAAAATTAAACATGGTGGATTACATTAAAAAAAATATTATAGCACTTGAAGAAGAAGTTGTAGAAAGCCAAGACTAGCAAAAATGTTTAAAAATATGTCTAGCAATTGTTGGAACTGCAGACAAAATCCAGGCATGTATTATCATCTTTGGTGGACATGCCTAAAGCAAAGAACTATTGGTCAAAAATACATAGGTGGCTAGAAAAGATGATAGGAGCACATGTAGACTATAAACCAGAATTATTTCTTTTAGGTATAATTTCGGAAAAATATGATAAAAATGTGTATACTTAATATTACATATATTAACAGCAGCGAGAATTACATTTGCTCAATACTGGAAAAATGAAGAAATGCCATCTGAAGAAGACATAATTAAGAAAATTTTGGACTGTGCAGATATGGATAGGCTCCCATTGAAAATGAAGGGTTTGCAAGATTCAGAATACTTTCAAACATGGGATTTTTTTTTATAAATGGTTAGAAAAACAGAATAAAGGGTAGGAACGGAAATTGTATTACTATTAATGTCAAACATACAAACCCAAACATGTTGCTTACTAAATACTAAAGATTGTTACTGTAAAAATCAATAAAATATATATTAAAAAAAAGTTGTAGAAAGCCTTATATGTGACATAGTCACACATTCTTATGTCTAAAGAATATGTTACCTTTCGGTTGGGAAGAAATACCAATGGACATTTGTCCCTTTAGATAACATCAGCCTCAGTCCGGCTTGTCACTCAAGAGCCAAAGGCCCTGGTGAGCGAATGGAAAGAGCCAAATGGGAAGAACATCAGTGTTGCTTCCTGCAATAGCAGTCAAGTAGTGGTAGCTGTGGGGAGAGTTTTGTACTACCTGGAAATCCACCCTCAGGAACTCAAACAAATAAGGTCAGTCTGAGCTAACTAGTTTGGGGTTATTGGTGACAGAGCTGAGTATTGCTGTAATGTTGACAGTTTAATATCTTGCTAGTTTTACAGAGATGGAGCATGAGATTGCCTGTCTGGACATCACTCCCTTGGGAGACACCAGTGGCATGTCCCCTCTCTGCGCTATTGGCCTTTGGACAGACATTTCGGCCCGTATTCTTAAGCTGCCCTCATTTGAACTGTTACACAAGGAGATGTTAGGAGGAGGTAGAAATTCCATTTGTGTGCTTGGTGTGGGAAGGGCAGGCCGTTGCAAAGAGCGATATTACAAACTTGTATCCCTGTTTACAGAGATTATCCCGCGTTCCATTCTGATGACCACCTTTGAGAATAGCCATTATCTGCTTTGTGCCCTAGGAGATGGGGCCCTGTTTTATTTTGGACTGAACATTGAAACAGGTAAAAATACAGTTTTCTTCCCTGCAGATTTTCTTTTTTTTTTTTTAAATTTCAAATGATGAACAGATTGTAGGCACATCCAACAAGTAGAGCTTGGCCCCCCAAAAATATAAGCAGGGATAGAAGATCTGAACTCTAGAAATTTCTTTGGTCTAAATTTGAACTCAGCTAAATCATTCCACATCAGATTTACTGGTTTGTTTGTTTTTTCATTTTACCACTATATTGAGGCAGCAAGGGAATTCCATACAGTAACTGTTATTTCCTGGTTTACACATTGTATCAACTTATGTAATCTGCTTGGTTAACTCATCTGATTATGATTTACCGATGAAGTAATGATTAAATTATGGGAAATTAGACCAATGGAACTGGATCTATACCCTGTTATCATTTTGCAGCCACAATCCATTCCTTAAAGCGGAAGCAAAATAATTGGTAAGTGAACACAAGACTGAGAGGAAGAAAGAGAGATAGAGAGACCCTGGAAAGATCACTGGTTGCTGCCATCTCTTTCAGATAGCTTTCTTGTGTAACTTTGCCAGCTCTGGTATGTGTTCTGGTCAGCCACCCAAAATTTGGCTGTAAGTGTGTACATTGTTTAGAAAATGATTTTTTTTAACCATCACATTTGCAAATGGTTACTAAACATAGTAACTGCTGTCATTTTGTCTTAAGTAAGTCAAGTTAGACCTCCGGAGATCCGTGATGAGATTTTTCAGGATTTAAGTATAAGACCAGCCAAGGATATATGAATCTTATCTCTTTGAATAATTTTTCTGTTCTAAATCAAGCCCACCCAGCATCCAGAAATTATTATTAGCTCATGGAGAAAAATACATTATGCTGTTTCTGTGTAGACATATAGCTGTATTTTAGGATGTATTCTGTCTTTCAGGAATAATTTTAGTACATTTAAATTGCTACCGTAAATATACTTTTCTAAAATATAAAAATATTTCATTTTTTTCAATAATGAAAAGTAGTCACAGGTCAGCTAATTTGCCCCGCTCCCTTCCCATCTCCTAGTCTCTCTTAATGGGTAGCCTCCAATAATATCCTTTCTTTGGCAGGTTTGCTGAGTGACCGTAAAAAAGTAACTTTGGGAACCCAGCCCACTGTTTTAAGGACATTTCGCTCTCTTTCCACCACTAATGTGTTTGCTTGCTCTGACCGCCCCACCGTGATTTACAGCAGCAACCACAAATTGGTCTTTTCCAATGTCAATCTTAAGGAGGTGAATTATATGTGCCCTCTTAACTCAGATGGGTACCCTGACAGGTAAGTGTGTTTGGTTCCTTCATTTCAGTGGGTCCACAAAGCATACCATGCTCTCTTCCTACTTAGCCAGTCTGGTCAACCCCTTTAATTAAGTAGCCAACTTGTATCATACGAAGAACACAAAAATAAGCAAATTACTTTTGGAATATTGGGATTAAGAGAATAGGGACAAAATAGTAGGCAATTCCAAAGTAACAGAAGAATTGCTTACGTTATATCCTTCCTGTTCTCCTCTTTACTGGTGCACCCTGGCTAATGTGAGTTTTGAGAAAATACGAGTCATAGACTCATTGTGTAATAAATATTCAGCCTGTCTTATATCTTCATGTAAGAAAGGACTCTTCTATTTCATCTATGCTTGATGTCATTTTTTTGTGTTGTATTTTATGTAGTAATAGCATAGGAAATCTTTTGAGGGGTCGTGAGTTTTATCCCCCATTATGCTAGTTGCCAAGTGATGATCACTAGCCAAGAAAAATGGGATTTCCGTAAAATATTTTTCAGTGTTTCAAGTCTCCTGTTCTAGAATAGGTTTGATTGGTCAAAAATAATACTCTCCAGGAATACACTGGAGGTTCCTGATAGAATTGGTGAAACAGTAACTTGCATTTGGGATTGCATGTGGAAACATAGTTGTGAAGATAAAGATTGGTTGTGATCAACACTAGCAAAATTAGTCCATCTGTAAGAAAGAAGATTTGTTGAAGTTTAAAAACTTGAAGGAAGGTAAAAAGGCTCCTTTTTTGTACTGCAGAAGGAAGCTGTTGGAAACAAAATCAGAAATACACTGCACCATAAACATACAAACCTCAACTCTTGTTTGTGTGCTCTACAAATACATGAGCTGTTTTCTATGTGTGTTTTCTCCCTTCTATCTCTTAATGGCCAGATGCTCCTATGTGTACTTGATAGTTCATGAAACAATACTGATTTTGACATATATTTGCTGCAGGGTTTTGTTTTTTTTTTTACATTTTCACTTCTGCCAAGTCTTGTTAAGTACAAGTGCTAATAATGGATTATTTCTGAAATGTAGATAAATACTCTAGAACTGAGAGGTATAGTGGAGTGATTTTTTTCTTGAAAATGAAATACTTTTATTTTGTAGCTTAGCTCTGGCCAACAATAGCACTTTGACAATCGGCACCATAGATGAAATTCAGAAGCTGCATATCCGCACAGTTCCCCTTTATGAATCACCCAGGTGAGCGGAGTTAAAGCTTGTTGCTGAGAATTCATCTGCTTTTAAATAATGTAACTTTTTAAACTATGTACATTTTTAGTACAATTCTTTTCTTCCTTCCTTCCTTCCTTCCTTCCTTCCTTCCTTCCTTCCTTCCTTCCTTCCTTCCTTCCTTCCTTCCTTCCTTCCTTCCTTCCTTCCTTCCTTCCTTCCTTCCTTCCTTCCTTTCCCTTCCCTTCCCTTCCCTTCCCTTCCCTTCCCCTCCCTCCCTCCCTCCCTCCCTCCCTTCCTAGGTTGATGGATTTTTTCCAAGGAAGCATGCTTTTTGGAGCATTTTGAATTTCTTAATAGGGATGCTTATGAGTGAACTGTCACCTAAATTGAATAAATTAAATATTACTTCTATGAGCAATGTTTCTTAGAACATATGGATCTTATACGTATGAGTGTGTAGACACCATGTGTCCCTTTCTGTCATGCAGAAAGATCTGTTATCAGGAAGTATCTCAGTGTTTTGGCGTGCTCTCCAGCCGTATTGAAGTTCAGGATGCTAGTGGAGGCACCACTGCATTGAGGCCCAGTGCAAGTACCCAGGTGAGAACCATCAATAATATTTGCGTTTAGGAATGCCTTGATTTCAATAAAAGGAGACATTATTGCTTAACATTCTGATTATGTCTATAAATCACTTGAGAAATCATCTCCATTTCTCATCTGATAATCTAAACTTAAAGACAGCTTGTTTTGGGATAAAAATATATTGTGGCTCAGTTACATGTTGGGCTTTGGTGATTTAAATCCTGGCTAGCATAGCTTTCCACATTTAGTTAGGTTTCTGCCTATCTTTTATGAGGAGGTCTTAGAATGTATTGGTATTTCTTCCACGTGAACTGATTTTCAATCCCTTCAGAATAGTCCTTTGAACCATCAAAGTATGACCATGAAATTGTATTTAGTAGAAGGTAATGAAGAAAGAGACAGGTTTATACCAAAATAAGAAGTATTTAATCCGTGGAGGTTTGGTTGGAAGGGGGTTTGTTAAAAACGGTATGTAAATAAAAACATCAATAAAACAAGATCACTTACAAGAAACCCGATAAAGACAATAGTCTCTGTCTCTAGCAGCTTAAAATGCTTACTTTTCTCTCCATGTTTTAGGCCCTTTCCAACAGTGTGAGCTCTAGCAAGTTGTTCTCTAGCAGCACAGCTCCACATGAAACATCATTTGGTGAGGAAGTAGAGGTACACAATCTGCTCATCATAGATCAGCATACATTTGAAGGTATCTACATCCTAGGCTATATTTCACTGTTTATGAGAGAAATGTTTTGGGGGATCATGAGATTAGGAGAAGAGAGCCATCAAGTGTATTTGCTGGTTTGGATCCCTTGAAGGGTCCAAAAGTCCATGGAGCATCTTGAGGGTCATTTTATTGAGCTTCTGTAGGTTTTTGTGGTTGCATGTTGCAGGATGTTCCAAACAGTATACTGAAGTCTATATTTTGTGAGCTCTTTAACTCTTTTTTTTTTACTGCTTGTCTTCAGTACTCCATGCTCACCAGTTCCTGCAGAATGAGTATGCACTAAGCCTGGTCTCCTGCAAATTGGGCAAAGATCCCAACACTTATTTTATTGTGGGAACAGCCATGGTGTATCCTGATGAAGCCGAACCCAAGCAAGGCCGTATTGTGGTGTTCCATTACTCTGATGGTAAGGACAAATGTTTTGGATCTCTTTCTTCCTAGTTGCATGGACTTGTTTTCTTTGATTAATTATTATTTTGTCATGGAAAAAGCGGGTTAGGTTCCTAGGTTCTTTTACTCTAAAAGTCTAGAATATTCTTTTCAGCTCTTGAAGAGCCATCTTGTCTGCTTCATATGGAAAAAAGTAACCTGAATATCTGGGTTTTTAGAGTTTGGGTATTTAAATTATTTATAATATGCTGAAGTTACCTGGATGGCTTACAGTAATAATAGTAATATTATTATGTGTTATAAAAGAGATCTAGCAGGAGATCAAATTAAATCACTGTAACAACACCACATATCAGGGTCTGCAAAACAATTAAATGGATTTTTAAAATAAAAGTTTTAAAGCCTTGGAAAATAGGGGGAAAGTGTTCACTTGGCATTAACAAACCCACATTCATTGTTGTCAACCATTCAGTGACGCCCAGCCCTTGGCTACTCTAGGGATCGGCACGTTCCATGCCCCTCTGTCAGGCATCGCCTCCTTCAGATCCACCATGATCATCCCGGTGTCATCCTTTAAAGCAGGGATGTCAAACTCAATTTCATTGAGGGCCACATCAGCATTGCGGTTGCCCTTGGAGGGCTGGGTGGGTGTGGCCAGGGTGGGTGTGGCCTACTGAGTGGGCATGGATGGAGTGGGTGTGGCCTACTGGGTGGGCGTGGCCAGCTCTACATCATTTGCGTCAATGGTGTCTGTGGGGGCCTGGGCAGGAATGGGACAGATCTGAGGGTCTCTGGCAGAAGGGGGTGGGACCAGGACCACTTCCAGGCAACGGTACATTTCTTGATTCCTCGCAAAGGGTGACACCTCCCCAGCGCGTGCCCAGGGGGCGGGTCCAATGCAGCAGGCTCCGGTCCCTTGCTGTTTCCAGGATGGCTTCACGGGCCACATGAAACCACTTCGCGGGCCGCATCCGGCCCCCGGGCTTTGTGTTTCACATGTCTGCTTTAGAGTATCCAGCCAATAAGTATTAGGGCGGCCCCTTCTCCTTTTTCCACTGATCACTCCCAGCATGTTTGACTTTTCAGCTTGCATGACATAACCAAAGTATGATAGCTTTTGCTTGGCAATCTTAGCTTCAAGTGATATTTTTGATGAGATTCAGTCTAAGACTTTGTGATTTTTGCAGTCCATATGATGCGTAATAGTTGTCTTCAGCACCATAATTCAAAGGTGTCCACCCTTGTCCTATTTGTCTTCTTCAGAGTCCCAAGTTTCGCAGCCATAAGTAGCAATTGGGAAAATTATTGCAATGGCTGCGAAACTGGGAAAACCACAGAATAGTCACCAAAATAGCACTTTTTAATAGTAGCTACCTATGTTGCTACTGCTAAAAGGAAACATAAGAAGAAAGATCTCAAATGATAATCTCAAAGTATGGTTAGATGGTGAAATAAGGAGATATAAATTCATTCTGATTCCTATTCTCAAGAGCAGCCTAAGCTTTTTGAGCACTTCCATTGATTCTTTCACAGTGATTAGTTGCATGCTAGTTGAGCGAAGAAGTGTTTATTTTCACCTCATTTTACCTCACCAAGAAAATGGATAGTTCAGGTGGAATTATTCAGATAGTTTTATGACTGTTAACGATGATGAATAAAATTTTTAGTTAACAGTTGACAAGTATTTGGGGTGATACTGAGTAATATTGTAGAATGAGGAAAGAGCTTTCAGAAAGATAGATAGAAGTTAAAACTATGTATTGTAGTTATTACAGACTTAAGTGCATGCTAGGCTTTATGTTGGGTTATTGTCACAGAAGAAGATTATCACATAGCATCACATATTTGCAAATAAACTTTGGTAGTTTACCTTGGTTTTGAGGGGGGTAGAATTAATTAATTAATTAATTAGGATTATTGTATCTACCTGGCTGCTAAGAGTTGATACCAGCTTTATGACACATAATCAGAAAGAGGGCCAAGGGGTTTTCTGTCCACTTCAACATTTGAAATTTCCTGAAGGCTTACAGCTCTCTAGGTGAGGCACCATCTTTATGAAGAACTCCTGGCTGAGGCGACCATAAAGAGATTGTAACTGTTAAAAAAAGATAATTAAAGACCTCCCTGACATCTTGTACACCAATCTTGCTGTATCTTGCTCACATTTAAGGTTAGGTATTGGAATATTTTAGAACATAAGTGGAGTTCACTTGCAGCTAGCATTTACATTACTCTGGATCCATAGTGAGCAAAATGCCTAAATTAACTTCTGGAAGGTTTCATGATAGAATTTTTAATATATTTTGTAATATCTTACATTTTATAGCATAATTAATTTTATGCTGCAGAAAGCAAGGAGGGCTTTATATAATCCAAGGAGGAAGCTACATTTCAGGGCCTAAGATCACCTGTTTTTGAGGATGTTAATATTTTTTTGTTGCTATTTGTAGCTACAACCAGTGTATTTTTCAAGTATCGTTGTATTAATGTGTATCCTAGGTAAATTGCAGAGTCTGGCTGAGAAAGAAGTAAAGGGGGCCGTCTATTCCATGGTGGAATTCAATGGAAAACTCTTAGCTAGCATAAACAGCACGGTAAGGCTTCTGAAGATCTCAACATCAATATTTCCTAAAACTGGGCTTGCTTAGCAAACTGTGTAAGAGAAATTTTTCGGACTCTGCAGTATTGTTCCAGATCTGTTTTAGCCTTACCTTTACAAATCAATCTTCTCCTAACAGGTGCGACTGTATGAATGGACAGCAGAATTCCTCGAAGCGTGTCTTACGTTGGTAATGTTGTTGTAGTACCGTGAGATACACTTTTGTTTCCCACTGAAGTAAAATCAACCTCTAGAATACGCGAGGCATGAAGATGACCGGATATTCGGGTACCTTCCTTTAAAACTTCTCCATAATTAAGTCAAAAATGGAGTCACATGTATTACCTTTAGGGATTCTCTTATCTAGAATATTTGGTGGCAGAAGAAACTAGTTGTTTGTTTTGTTTTTAATTTGAGGTACCTAGGTTATCTTAGGTTGGCTGGCCTTCTCCATTTCACTCTGCATTTAAAACTGGTAGAATTCTACTTCAGGCCAGAAAAGTCTTAACTTTGTGGAGAATAGATTGACTTGCTAGGTAAATTAACTTGCATATCTTTACAGATCGCTCGTGATTTTAATCCAAACTGGATGAGTGCTGTGGAGATCCTGGATGATGACAATTTCTTAGGGGCAGAGAATGCGTTTAACTTGTTTGTGTGCCAGAAGGACAGGTGAGATGACCTTCTAAAAAGGTAGGCCAAAGTGAGCAAATAGTAGGTTGGGACAAAGGGTTCACCCTATCCTTTTCCTAGTAAACGTTTTGTATTGCAGTGCTGCGACAACTGATGAGGAGCGCCAGCATTTACAGGAGTTTGGGCTCTTCCATCTGGGTGAATTTGTCAATGTCTTCTGTCATGGGTCCCTAGTCATGCAAAATCTGGGTGAAACATCTACACCAACACAGGGCTCAGTGTTGTTTGGCACAGTCAATGGAATGATTGGTAAGGTTAGATATTAAGTCAGAAAATTTTGCCATCTCCCCATATAGTCTAACAAAATAGCTGGTACTCGGGGAGGGCTTATCTGACACTAAAATAATATCTATCCTTTGTTTCCAAAGTGATCCTATAAATAGATACCTATTAATTTCTTTTTAAAAATAATGCTCTGTCTTTATTCACAGGACTAGTGACTTCTCTGTCAGAAAGCTGGTATAATCTCCTGTTAGATGTGCAAAACAGACTCAACAAAGTCATTAAGAGTGTTGGGAAGATAGAACACTCTTTATATCCTTTCTTTCTTGTGTTTTTCTTTAACATACATAACACTTGGTAGCATTAGTCATTATACAAGAACCAGGAATGGTTCCTGCCTACAGTTTACAGCACAGAACCAAATGGGTAAAGATCAGCAATATGAATGTATTCATTCCTCTTATATCTTTAGGAAAAACTAGGGATAGGATATTGTGTTTCTAGTTACAGTTATAGCTTATGTCCCTCTTGCCCCCCCCCCCTGAAAAACTGCTTTTGCAGGATGAGAACTCTCTTGACTGGAATATTTATAGGCCTTGGTGAAGCTGTAATATGATACCAGATTAAAGTGAGGAGCATTTTGGTGGTTCGCTGCCAGTCAAAATAGTTCAGCTTTTTTTTTTAGGAATTTATATAACAGCTGGAGATCACATATTTTGCTAGTACTTAGCTTATTTAATTATGGTTTATTAGGTATAATTGACTGGGTTGACATAATAAATTATAAACCATTGCGTACAAACTACAGTAGCTGGGTAAAACAGCTAGTCTAAGGTAAGACCAAATAATTACATTATGGCTTAATATGTTGTATGAACCAGACCAATAACTACTTGCCAGACACTATAGTAGAATCTTTCACAGGATGAAAAGAGTACTAAGCTAGTCTTCCATGAATTGTGGGTAATTTGAGATACAATACAAAGGTGAATTATAAACAACATAAACAAGTGATTACCATGATACTGAATAATTAACTAGGAAATCTGCAGTCATTTGCATCTGCAATTAGTCTACATCAGAAATGCAGGAGTGAAACATGCCAAGGAAAACTAAAGCAGCATGAAGGGAAAAAGGAAGATATTCATGGCATGATTAAAAATATTCAAGGGTTACCAAAATTGAAGAGCTATTCTTTGCCACATTTAATATTCTATATTTGAGTATATGTTTATTAGATTAATTATTGTTAACACAACATAAGCATGTAGGCTTTCAGGCTTATAGAATCAAAATTTGGGACTTAGAATGAAAAATATTTTTTTCATTGAAGCTCCATACAGTTTACATGTTACATAGAGACTGGGCCAAATTCTGTTGATAATTATCCATAATACTGCAGGTATATACTTCATAATTTCATTAAATCAAGTTCTATTTCTCCCCTATGAAGAATTATTTTAAAAAGTGTAATACTGAAGAAAGTTTCTGATTCAAGAGAATGTATTTTCAGTTTTTGAAGTGTGTGTCAGGAAAGTACCTTTTATTTTTTGTTGATGACCACCAAGGTTATTATATGGGTAATACATTCAGAATTTATTTTTAATTTAAGGTGCGCATTTTATGCATGTCATACCATGTACCTGCAAGCATTATATTCAGTGTAACATTCTATACACTAAAATACGTCAAATATAATAAAATAGATTTAAAAAAATATATAACCAGTAACTAACTATGAGTTTTGGAATAGTACCATCATTAAATAGCAAATACAAAGAATTACTAAAATGTTTTCAATGTTTGTCTAAATTATATGGTTAATATTGCAATTGTTTTGTTCCCCTGAAAAACAACCTGACCTTTTGAAAAAGTCCTCTTCTGTCACATGAGAATACAATCTGTCATCTCTAGATGAGGATTGCTATTATGTTGGGCTATGCACTACACATATGAATAGGTTGCTGTAATATTTGATTTTGACCATGGAGGCTGAGAATTCTCAAGATTGTAGTTTGACCTGGTCCGATTTCTATAGGATCACTGAGGGAGATTAACGACATATTACACTTCTGGTTCTGGGTGATAAAAGCCTGGGGACAGTTCTTGCAACACACTTTCATTTTTATGGGAAAGTTGAAGGCATATTTTACTGAAGAGTTTTATTTCCTTGATTCTTGATTTTACCTGGAGATCATTTCATACAGAACGCAAGACAGAGCCAGCTACTGGATTTATTGATGGAGATTTAATTGAAAGCTTTTTGGATATCAGTCGACCCAAGATGCAGGAGGTGGTGGCTAACTTACAAGTAAGTTGAGAAAATTACCCATGTTGAGACAAGCCTTGTTGTTGGGCATGACTCTTTGATTCTCTGCTTGCTCATTTGAAGTAAAGATACGAACTTGGGGATTGCAGTATCAGGATTAAGAAGAGGCATATGCGCTTCGTCTTCTGCCTGCCACAGGACTGTGCTTCACCTCTGCCTCTTGCCTCCTTGTTTCAGATTGACGATGGCAGTGGAATGAAGAGGGAGGCTACGGTAGATGACTTGATCAAGATTGTGGAGGAGCTCACCCGTATCCATTAGCTGAATGAGAAGATACTTCCTGCACCTTCCTTCAAGGATAGCATATGGAGTCTTTCCCGACTGGTTCCCTCACCAGTTTCACTGTAACGCTAGAGCAGTAGCAATGTGCCTGGATGAAAGTGGGGAATCTCTGAACTGAAGCCATCTTGCTAAGGACTTGCAAATGCAGTGTTGGCTGTTGACGACATTGTATTCTGCTTGGATTCACCATTCATCTGCCACCTAATAGTGGTCCCAGCAGATTTTTTTTTCCCTCTTGAGTAACAGCAGCTGGCAAAGATGTCCCTCTGCCTAGACTCTTTCCACACTTCCTTTGCTGTTGTCTCTGAATTTATTTTGTTCCCGGTGTTTTGAAGTGGAGGTCTTTTCCCCCTACCCCTCCCTGTTTGGATGAGAAGGTGGCTAGATGGCTGCAGTGGCTGTTGGAGAGATGGATGTGACATTTAGCTCTTACAAGGTGCTTTTTTCAGAATTGGGGCTGCTTAATCTCGAGGAACCCAGTTGGTGGGTAGCAGCTTCTCTATTCCAACAGCTTTGCTGCTTATTCAGGGAGAAGAGACTAGATTGCAATTTTTCTGTTATTGGTTTTGGAATTTTATCAAATAAAAGTAGTCCAAGAGGAAAGGTTTGGCTGTTGTCAAAATCTTTTCAAGCTTTTCTAAACTCCTTTACCGAGGAGGAAAGAAAACTTCGTTCTCTTATTTTTTTTTATATTTCAACACTCCCAATTATTCTGTCTATAGGGAACTGACTAATTTCATTTTGCTCTCGTGTTTCTTTCCCCAAAAAAGTCTTGTAGAATTTGTTTAAGGGGGTGACAATTTTATAACAAGGTATACCTCATTACCTCTTTTTTTCCTCATTCTTGCCAGTAAGAGGCAGACTTTTAAGATGAGGGATTTTGTTGTTACAGTATTTTTGGACTGATAAGCACAAGGCACTCACTTCCCATTTTCTGCTGTCACATATTAAGAATTTTTATTCCCTTCTAGCATGTTAGCGTTAGAAAAGACTTTTTGCATTGGACATTTTACTCAAGTTTTCTCCTCCCCCCCCTTTTTTTGGGGGGGGGGTGTAAAAACCTGTCCTGACTATTCTGTGATAGAATTTATGGGCTGGGGAAAAGGCTCTTCTTCAAATTCACTCCACAAATTCACATCATTGCATCACTAGATGCCAGAATTAGAGTGAAAGTACTTCACGATTCTTCCTTGATAAAAAGTTAAATGTACAGTACAGTATGCCTCTAGCCATTCTCATGAAATCACTTCATTCTCTTCCCAGTTGGAGAGACAGAGGAAACCTAATATACGGTGGACTTTCAGTTCCATCAACAAATCCTGCATGCTTGTTTGATGTACAGTGGATGGGGTTTATTTTGTCCTTCAGGGTCCTGAAAGCATTTGAGCAAGCCTTAAGGAATTGTAAAAATGGAAAAACAACGCATAGTTCTTTGATAATGCTCGGCAGAGGACAGACTATTTGTTACAGATGGTCCTCGACTTATGACATTCAATTAATGACGGTTCAAAGTTACAATGACCTCAGAAAAAGTGTCGTATGACCTGTACTCACATTATGACCATCATACCACCTCCACATTAGTGTGATTGCAATCCAGAAACTTGGCAACTGGTTCCCATTTACAATTACATTTGCAGCATCCTGCAGTCACATGATTGTGGATTTACAACAGGGGTGTCAAACTCGCAACATCACGTGATGTGTCATGATGTATCGTGAACTTTTTTTTCCATTGCCGGCAATGGGGTGGGCGTGATTTCGCCATGATGCAGCCAGCCTGCAGGCCGGCAGTTTGACACTCCTGATTTACAACCTTTTTTGCTGATTTCCAGCAAGAAATTCCCATTGGGGAAGCTGGATTTGCTTAATGATCAAGTGATTTGCCTAACTACTGTGTGATATGCTTAATGACTGCCATCACTGGAAATTCTGGTCCCATTTGTGGTTGTAAGTCTAGGACTATCTGTAATATGTTGGAAAGGTCAACAACAACTGGCACCTGTAGCAGCATGTACAGTATGAAGCAATTCCTGTACAAATCTTTCTTGTGTAGTAGGTGATTGTGCTCTCCCATACTTTCTAAAATCATGCTCCAAACACTGTTGATGGCAGGTGTTTAGATCTGTTGCTTATATTGCCTTTCACATCTGCTTAGATAAGGTGTTACGGCTTGTTCGACTGCAACTAGCTTCCTGTAAAGTGGTACATATTGCCAAAAGGTAAACACTTGGAAAAGAAAACACTTGGAAAAACATTTGAAAATGTTTTACACAAAATGTATAAAGGCTCTGTAATCGTATCTTTAGCCTGTGATACTAATAGCCAAGTTGCTTGGTAGAATGGAAGGCTATCCAAAAGCCTGGTTCTATTCTTAGAAGGAATAATGAAAGAAATTGGAAGTTTCAGAGATATTAAGACTAATTGCATTCAGCAGTTAGTTTAGCACGGCCTTAAATAAACTACAAGCTTTTAATTGTTTTCATTGAAAGTTGTCCCTGCTGTAGGGAACCTGGTGTGCATGAATATTCAGATGTCTTGAGCATATGCATTTCCGATATTGAAGGATTTTGTTAACATTTTGAAAGCTCTGTTCTGTTACATACACATACAAAGAGTGTGATACTTATCTCACAATGGCAGAATGCTACTTTCATTATTTGTCCCCCTTGTGGATGCCTCTAATTCTTTATTTTATTGTAAAATCACAATTGGGAAGTATCCCAGATGGGGGGGAAACCATGCAGGTCAAAACTGCTATTAAAGGAAGGGGTCTGTACATATTTTTTGAAGAAACATCCCCCCGTCAATCTACATTATGCTTGCCTTATATTTCCAAATGAATACAAGAGGCAATGCAGTAATATGTAGTAAATATTGTACAATGTATTGAAATAGGTTCCTGTTTTAGCACACTGAGCTTCAGATTACAATTGATACAAAATAGTCTTTTTTATAGGATACTAATACACAAAATGGGAGAAAAGAAGAGAATTTCCAGTATTTGCATAGCTGCAGTGCTTAGAAAGGGGGAATATATTTCTATAATGTTACAAAGAGTCATTTCAAGAAAGCACTGCAGTGTGCCATTGTTTCTTTTTAACAGTAATTTTATTAAATATTACAATTAAAAAGATAAAAACTAATACAAATTAAAAATGAAAAGTATAAAAGAAAAAAAATAGTAATATATGTGTATATATAAATGACTTCACCCTTCATCACAACATATAAATATTTTAGTAACTTATCACCTCTTCTTAAACTACAACAAATGAATTTTTCTTTCCATATTCCCTCTCTTATCTACAAATGATACTTAATGCCTCCTGGATTAGTCGTGGTTAGCAAAAATCAAGGGTTACCAGAAATAACAACTTTAACCTTGATCAAATAAACCAAGTTTATATTCCTGTTTACTTTTAACAATCTTGATCTCTAATCCCTTCAAATAATATCCTAGATTTTAATTTCCTTTTTTTCATTGTCCCTTCTTACAACATTCTTCAAAATGTTAACAAGTCTCTTTTGTAAATCCAATATAGAAAAGTTGTCCAGGTCATATCAATTTTGATTTGATATTTGTATATCCCTTTCAATGATTAAGACATAACCTGATTTCATTTATACTTTCTGTGTAGCATTTTCCCCATATCATTCTTACAGCTTGTCATTTTAAAATCCACTTTCAAATCAGTCCGTCTTGTATCTTAAAACTTTTCATTTTCAATACTGACTTTTAAACACTTTCTGCTAAGAAACGGTGGGAGCTTCTGACCATCTCACACTGCTTTGCCATGTCATTCACGCATTACCCCTTTGATCTTCCTACCTTTTATCTGTTCTGCATATAGGTATTTTCATTAACCACATCCCTACATTATGTAAGTTATATATTCTGTATAATACTTATAATACTTCAGCAAAAGCATCTTGGGAACACAGCTATAAAAAAAAAGGCATTATGTATTCACATAGTGTACAATTAACAAAGGTTCAGATAATTAATACAAATAGTTAATGAAAAGATTCAAGTGACCTTGAGGGCACAGATAAACCCCCAAGTGGCCTCAACACTCTCAAAGAGTATTAATGACCAGACAACTGTAAAGCAGGGGTGTCAAATTGCCAGCCCATGGGCCAGTTTCATCATACTGAAGGCATGCACACCCCATTGTCGGCAAAGCAAAAAGTGTCATGATATGTCGTGACATGTCGTGACGTGGTGAGTTTGACACCTGTGCTGTAAAGAAATACAATCCTTCCACCCACCCCCCACCATCTTATCAGAACCGATCCTTCCATCTCCCACTATCCAGTCTCAACTGTCAATACCTACTGTATCCTTCCACCCTCCACCACCCCCCTCATCAGAACTGATGCTTCTTGGATGAGAAGCAAAATGTTTTCTTCCTCAAAGAAAAAAAAACCCAGTTGCCTTTTGAAGAAAAAAGCACCTTTTGAGTTAATACAAATAATTCATAATACCTAGATGCAGTGAATCTCATATTGATGTCCAGGACTTTTTGATTCAAAGGGAGTTAATTGAGAGATTACAGTTCACCTGTAAAAACCACAAAATCAGGACATTTGCATTGCTGAATGCTTATTAAGAAAAATATATATAAATAAAATATAAATAAAAATAAGGTTCAGTCGTTTAGGGTTTATTTCTAAATGTGCCTATGCATAACTGTTAGAAATCTTCGTGTTTTAGAAAGCCAGCATGTTATGTAGAAGATTCCTGTTTCCTATACAAAATTGTTTACTTAACACTGACAGAAGCGTCAGAAGCGTGAACCTTAAAGGTTATTTCATCACCCAATTTTTGATTGGTACTCCCAGGACCACTCTTCCCCTGAACCTGTAGCTCAGCTGACCGTAAAAAAAAAATAGATAGCTAAAATTGTAGAGCATTATAAATAAACAGCAAAAAGAGGTTTTCTTGAAGGAATCTTGGTATCTTTTTCCAACATGAACAAATACAACTTGATAGAGCTATAGGCTTTGTAGCCCAGGTAGCAGCAGAGTAAGCAAGTAAGGAGTAAGTTTCTCCTTGAAGCCAGCAAACATAATGTTGTTTGTTTTCCTCCTACTCCAAAAAACAATGTGACTTTGTGATGCATTGTGATGCAAGTATAGCAATAGCAACAGCAATAGCACTTAGACTTATATATCTATCACTCCACTGCTTTACAGCACTCTCTAGAAAAGAGTGGGGTGGAGGCAGAAAGATGGTGCCAAATGCTTTGGATGAGAATGAAAGCCATAGTACTGTTTCCTTCATGCTTTCTCTTCTGGTTTCCTCCTACTCACTTTTTGTATAAGATGTTAAAGGTTTCTCAGAGATTTGGGGGAAAGGCGAATTCTCAATTTCTAATTACGTTCCTGTGTGTAGTTTCTCCCCACCTCGCAATAATTTCATCCGCAAATCAAGTTTTTGAAGGAGAGGACAATAAATCCCCCCCTCCTGCTTTCTTAATCTCACTTGTGGAACCAGGAGGCAAGTACTGCGCTATGCAGGCAAACGTGACACATCCCAAATTGGAAGAGAGCCCCTCCTGATAATAATCCAGAATATATTTGATAGGTGCAGTTTTATATTTGAGAAAAATCAACAGAAAATAAGTTTGATGGATTAATCTTTCAGATCGTAAAATAGAATAGGTGGCCAAGAGGGGGGGGGGGTCTTTGGTAAAATATGGATTCATGAATTGGACCACAATCTGCAAAAGCGAACCTGAGAAATAAGTCTTTTAGCCTCTAAAATGCTAAAAGATTGCTTAATTGCTTTTGCAATAGAATTGTTAGTGCTTTGAGTGATTCTTTGAACATTTCCAAGTTTAAGGGTTACAGGGAAGCGCTCTGCATCTGCTAAACATAAAACTTGTTTACATTCCCCAAGTTGCATAACCCTGACGAAGGTTGGTACTGGATTGCTTATTACCTATAAGAGTTGCCTGTGGCGGTAACACTAGTTGAGCCAAGAATGGTCAGTTGGGCAATTCCAAATGATACAATAGTAGAGGAAGGAAATCTTTGTTATTAGAGTGGTGGGGAAAATGCAGTCTCTGGAGAAGTAGGCTGGGCTGCTGGTGTAATTATTGAGACAGCACAATAGATTCCTTATGTCTACTGAGCAAGACTTGCTATTTTTCATTAAGGAGATCCAATTCCCCTGCGTTTAATCTTTCCCTCTTGCCTATCCCTCGAGAGAATCTATCTTAATTTTCATGCTTTTCTCTCTGATGAATTTCCCTCTTGAACTTCTGAACTGGATTAGAGTGAATCATATTAATAGCTGCGTGTATTTCTGCTCCGTGATAAATGTTCTATTTTTTCTTAATGATGGCTATTAATGATGATTCTATTGAAGAATATGTGTGAGCTAAGCTCTTTCTATATGTACTCATACGAATGCATTAATGTGCACAGCTTGGTAATCTCGTTACGGAGCAGTCATTACACCAAAACCTTCATGTTGGTTGCTTGGTTTTGGTATAGTTTGTGTGAATCATTGTTATTAGTAAACCAGGTTTAACAGCTTAGTTTATCAGGATAAGGCAAGCAAGGGTTGCTCAATAAACCAAGCTTATGCAAACCCTGCTTAACATGGACTGCTGGTGTCTCAGAGCGCAATTTTGTTCACCTCCTGAAACAACACCTGTTTTTTCACGAGTGGAAAATCCGAAACGATTGAGCAGCTGCTGCTGCTGCTGCTGCTGCTGCTGCTGCTGCTGCTGCTGCTTCTTCTTCTTCTTCTTCTTCTTCTTCTTCTTCTTCTTCTTCTTCTTCTTCTTCTTCTTCTTCTTCTTCTTCTTCTTCTTCTTCTTCTTCTTCTTCTTCTTCTT